>NW_024412416.1:21644534-21695015 GCF_014898765.1 Herpailurus yagouaroundi | reverse complement strand
GAGCCATCAGCCCAGAGCCTGACGCGGGGCTCGAACTCACGGACCGCGAGATCGTGACCTGGCTGAAGTCGGACGCTTAACCGACTGCGCCACCCAGGCGCCCCAGGGTTTCATTCTTTAACCTGCATTTTGCAAGATCCAGAGGCCAGGGCCCCGCTGTCCTTGCAAGTACTGTCAGACCCATTTCATTTGACAATCTTTATATGGAAAGTATCTTGTGGCTTTATACTTTGTTAGACCCTTGGCTTGACCTGGGCTGTCCCCCTTCCACCCGAGGACATGCTGTAAAGCTCTTGGGGAAAAGACAACACAATATACAGCCTTAGTGATGTCTGACCCTCCTCTAGTTTCTGGCCACTTCTGATATTTCATTCATGGGTCCTAGCCAGTCTGCCAGCACCCTAGCCCAGAGCAAGCCTCCAGCACCCAGCAGACCAGACGCCATAAACCTAGGCCATTAACCAAGTCCTGTATCCCTAGAAGGCAGTTCAGCAGTCAGTCACCTCCTGGGATCTTGGCCCCTCTCCCCTGCCCCTTTTCAAAGAAGCTCCCTCCCCAGGAGTATTTCAGCGTCTAAGGAAAGTTATCCCTGTTTTCTATATCAGTCCCTTGGTGTCCTCAGAGCGTGAATGCAGGTAAGTATCTAGCAAAGGTCTGTGTGACACTGGGCAGCATCAGACGGTCTGATGGTGGACTACATGCCACCATGCGTGGGCCTCGCTGGCACCCTTGGTTCTCAGCACACCAGCAGCTAATCTGAGAGCAGATTAGAAAAAAGTCGAGAAGGAATCTTCAATCCAAATCCCGGCTCAGCTGTGTGGCCACAGGGAGGCCATTCAACCTCTCGGCCTCAGTTTCCTCATCAGTAAAATGAGTTGGCTTTGCATGTGCCTTACTTTCTATATACTTTATGCCATAAAAATAAAAACCTTGTAATAGGTCACAGTTTTAGTTTTTAGAACACTGACTAAAAGGAAACAAAAACTTGTCATCGGCTAGTAAGTTGTTGGCGGGAAATGAGGCATGGCTCTGTGTTGTTTTTCTCTACGAACTCACCGTGGTGTTTTAGTAAAAACAAATGCATACTATCATTCACCTGACAAGCACATTGAGTGCTGCTGTGTACTGGGCAGTGTTCTTGGAGCTGGGGATCTGGTGATAACAAATCAGAAAACAACACTGCCCTCACTGGTTGACATCACAGCAGAGTCAATCAGACAGTGGGCCACTGCTAAGAATAACAGAGCAGCAGAGGTGCCAAAACATCAAGGAGGGGGTTGTGATTGGACTTTGGTCCCAGGGAAGGAGGCATTGACAAAGACCTGAAGGAGGAGGGGTAGGGAGCCACCCAGGTGCCTGTGGATGAACATGGAGGCTGAGGGAACAGCCAACACAGCAGGAGCATTTCCTGTGAGTAGGAGGAGAATTGAGAGGGACAGAAGCAGGGTGGAGGGAGGGGAGAATAGAGATGCGTGGGCAGGGCCAGTTGGAAAAGGAGAAAGTACTGCAGACCCTCAACTCTGTAGGCCACTGTGCAAACCTGTACTGCAATTGGCTTTGACCTATTATGAAGTTTATTGATTCAAACATAAAAGGGAGACTGTCCAGGAAGGCCAAGATTTGAGATTTGGAGGAGGAGGTTGAGCTAATTGTTACTGGATTCAACTGGGTTTAGTATTCCATGGGCCTGTTTGAACAGTACAGTGCTTCAAATGCCTTGTTATTTTTATTTTATTTTATTTTATTTTATTTTATTTTATTTATTTTTAAGTTTATTTATTTATTTTGAGAGAGAGAGAGAGAGCTTGAGCATGGTAGGGGCACAGAGAGAGGGAGAGAGAGGATCCCAAGCAGCATGGAGCCCCATATCAGGGCTCGAACTCACAAACAGTGAGATCATGACCTGAGCCGAGATCAAGAGTCAGATGCTTAACCGACTGAGGCACCCAGGTGCCCCAGCCTTGTAATTTTAAATAGTGCTGTAACATGCATTCCATAGTGGAAGACAGTCCCTGTGTTCAGATGGCAAGCATGACAGGGGTTGGAAGGAAAGGAAATGCACATGGAAACACAGTCAATGCTGCAGACGCTTGGCATCTATCTCCTGCTGCCTTAGACAGCCCACGGAGTCCATGCCAGTGCTCCTCTTCTGGCTCCCTGCTGCCCCTCCCCTCTCAGTCCACATCCAGAGGAAGTGCCACAAGCCTCTGGTCCCCTCCTGCTCTCCATGAGATAACTGGGAGATGGCCGATGCCCCACCCGGTCACACTTTGCTTATGGCTGCTGCACACAGACTGGAGAGTATGTACACAGAGGGGGGTGGAGAAGGGTGTGGTGGTGGACTTGTCTTTACTAAAATAGAATTACATAATTCTCATCACTCTGCACCTTAAGTGTCTCACTCTTTCAGGGGATCCCTAAAAATCAGAAGATTTAGAGCTAACCCTATCTTGCATTTCTGGGTATTTTATCCATAAGTATGTATGTATAATGGGCTTTTTCCTTTTCCTCCCCCCCCCTCCTCTCCCCTGCCCATTTAGCTATGTGCTGTGTAACCTGCCATCATTCTATGCTCAAGTGAATGTGTACTGATGTGTGTGTACATAGGATACGTATGCATATTTAGGGCATTTGTCAGTGTTTGCTTCTAAAGATGGGATCATAAGTAACGTGCTTCTCTGTGTTCTTGGACATGAATGATTTTAAGATTCTCAGAACCAGCCCAATCTCTTCATTTGAGGAAACCAAGGTCCAAAAGGGTTGACCTGCTGAACTTGGCTGGGCTCACCCTGTCCAGCAAGGCTTTGCCCCATTCCTCCACACCCCCTCCCAACCCCCACACCCCCTTTCCACCTCCCACACCCCCCCACATGGCTGCATTCCAGCCACATAACAGGCCTGCTCCTAGCCACTTGTTCTGCTACCTGAGGGCCTTTGCACTAGCCTCTCTTTCTCTCCTGGGCATGCCCTGACCAGATAGCCACAGGGCTCACTGGCGCCCTTACTGGGAACCACTCACATTTGAGTCTGCCCCAACCACCAGCCCCCTTTCCCCCTTTACTTTTACTCACAGCCCTTCTCAGCACTTACTATGATGGATGTGTGTATTTGTCCATTCTCCGTCTAGGGCAACAGCCCTAGGGAGCAGGGTTTTTCCCATCTTGTGTTCCAGCTCAGCAAACACTACAGAATGAGGGAGACGGTTTTCCTGGTCATCCAGGGCCCTTCTAACGGAAATGAAGCCCTCTGAGGGGTCGGCCTTTGCGTGGTACTCATTGGTGTTCTTTTCCTTCAGTTTCCCGATTGCAGCCCAATCATCAGCTTTCTAAATCTCTCCTGGTTAAGGAGACTGGGTAGCACTGAAAAGCAAAACGAGCAAAATGCACCTGCGCTTGAACTCACTGGCGCACTGCAAGAATCTGGGAGTCAGTCAAAGTAAAGATGGCGGCAATCTCCACCGGGAAGGAGATTCTGTAGACAGCAGCCACCCCACACCCCCTGGGCCCTCTGAAGCAAAGTGCTTTATAATAGCGGTAGTCGGGTTCATAGCAAAAGGAGCATGGGCTGCAGGTGTAGGGGTATGAATTTGGCTGGGAAGCCAGTGGCCACTCCATTACAGAATTAGGGCTTACTGGATAGTAAGTCAAAGAAATCATGCCTGCTATTTACCAACTGGGACTTGGCCGGACCCAGCGGCTACAGATGCGCTGAATCAGCTAGTCAGCCTGCAAGGTGCCATCGGGAGTCGCCAGAGGCTGGGCTGAGAAGCCCCCCGCCCCTCCCCCCCCCAAGGCTGCTCAGAGCCCAAGGCCGCCCTGCGGAGTAGGGCCTGGGGCTGAGCTCACTGCCTGCGGCCCTGCCCGCTCTGCCCACGGAGCAGCCACCTGCTCGAGTTCCTCCTCTGGGCTTGCGAAGTGTGAAGTGTGCCTTTCTGCTCAAGAGGCGGCCGGTGCGCCTGCCTGTTTGGCCCTGCCCGCAGAGCCCCTGGCACACTTCCCCTGTGGTTGCCAGACTGGTTCCAGCAACTCACTGGAGTGAGCCTGAAGGTCAGGGGTGCCCAGAGAGGGCAGGAGAGGAAGAGCGTGTGTAGCCAGGGGACTCAGGCCAACTTGCGGGTCTTGGAGCTGCCTGCACCCCTCCCCCAACCCCCTGCACCCCATCTCCGCTTTGGGGCTGCTCGATGTCCTGCAACCCAGGCATGGGGTGCGGGGAGAGGGCGCTGTCCAAGGGTAATCCCTGTAATGGCCCAGGAGGTGGTGCGGCAGCTGGCCTGGCTAATGCTCCTTTAATATCTGCTTTCATGTGATTAATGGCTGTGGATAAAACCTTGAACCCTGGAAAGCAGGCCTGGCTGCTAAGCCTGGCCAAGAGCATCGCTTTGGGTTCTGTTGATAACAGGGAGTCATTTCAGCGATTTACATTTTAACACAACTGTTTGAGGCCAGCTGCCAAGCCATCGTTTTAGAATGTAAGGAAAATAATAAAAGAAATAGGGAACTAAACTCATGGAAAGCCCAGACAGGAGGGCAAGAGGGAGGTGGGCTGAGCCTATTGTGGGGGTATTACAGCAGCTGGGGGACCCAAATGTCTTCTCACTGCCCCCACCACCTGCCCATTCTCACCTCCCCTGGGCTCACAGTATCTCCCTGGCCCCCTCCTCGACCCCTCCAGTCTACACTAGTAATGATACCATGAATGTTCTGCCAAACTGTATAGTCTACACATCTTTTCTCTGCATTTGGTCTCATTTGCTTCTCAGCAGAGCCCTGTAAAGAGCAGTGTTAGTGCAGAAAGGCCAGATACCAGGCAGGGCACTGGGGGGAGGTTCTAGAGGCCCCAGACATGCCCAGCATTAACTCTTCAGTTGCCAGGTCATGGTGATGTGCCCAGGATCCCAGGGAGAGGGCTGGGACACTCAGTGGCTACTTCCTGACCTACATGGAAGCATCCTGATATCTGGAAATGCATCCCTGCTACCTGTGATGTAGGAAGAGGTGGATGTTTTGGTGCCCAAGTCACAGATGGGAAAACCAAGGCTCAGAAAGCTATAGAAACTGCAAATGTCTGGGGCCACTGGCTGAATTGCACATGTTTTCCCTCCTGCCAGGTTGGCCCGCCAGAATCTAGGGCATTGCCCCATGGCAGGGTCTGTCCCACAGCAGGCTTCCACTCCTTCTCCAATATTCTGTGACCTCTGGGCTCCCCACACAGGTATCAGATGCCTCTGCTCAACTATCCTCACAGGAGGAGATGGCCTCTCTCTCACAAGAACAGTAGGCTGCATGGGGATGACAGAGATCTCCCCTCCCTTCCCTGGACCACCTAGCCTGTCTCTGCCCAGGGCCTGGTCCTGCTGCCTGCCCTCCCTGAGTGTACTCTGTGCAACCTCTAGTCAACTGTACTAGGTTGAACCATTTAAAAACTGCCATTTGTGGGGGCGCCTGGGTGGCGCAGTCGGTTAAGCGTCCGACTTCAGCCAGGTCACGATCTCGCGGTCCGTGAGTTCGAGCCCCGCGTCAAGCTCTGGGCTGATGGCTCAGAGCCTGGAGCCTGTTTCCGATTCTGTGTCTCCCTCTCTCTCTGCCCCTCCCCCGTTCATGCTCTGTCTCTCTCTGTCCCAAAAATAAATAAACGTTGAAAAAAAAAACCTGCCATTTGTGTAGGTCAAAAACAGCCAAATAGCAACAGTTTCATACATATTTTTTTAAGAAGTTGGCAAGCTAGAGCAAACTCTAGGAGGGCAGTTTGGTTCTGGAGATGGCCAGGTGGGGGCAGCAGAGAGCTGCCAGGATCATAGGTGAGGCTGTGGACAGAGCCAGGTCCAGAAAATGGCAGGATCTTGACAGATAAGCCAAAGTGGAGAGAGCCATCCAACCTGGGATCCCTTAGCTGGACAGAGCTGAAGCGTGAGCAGAAATATAGGCACTGTGACAGTGGCACCAGTAGCTCTTGGGATAGGCTCTCCTGCCCAGTCCAGTCTGACTACCCTCAAGGCCGAGCCTCTGGTCAGGGGACCTGCCAAGTCCCTGGGGCTTTCCCTGATGGCAGTCCACAGTGGAGAGATGACCCGGCCAAAAGCAACAGCACACAAAGCTGGAACGGCTGATCTACACACCCTTCTCTGTGACTGAAGTGCACGTCAGCTTGGTGTTGACCCATGTATCTCTTGCAGCATTGCTTCCCACTCCTGCAATCTGCCGAAGAGGCCACCACACAAGCAGCGTGGGCGCCATCGGCTGGCATTAGATGCAGACTCTCTTGATCTGAAGCTGGGTGGGGGGCTTTTGTCAGGATTGCTTATGAGATTTGCTGGGTCCCAGTGCACAATTAAAATGGCTAGCTGGCCCTTTGCTCAAACATTATTAAGAATTTTAAATTGTCAGTGCTCCTGCGGCTCAGTCAATTGAGCACTTGACTCAGGTCATGATCTCACGGTTCATGGGATCCAGCCCCATGTTGGGCTCTGTACTGACAGCCCAGAGCCTGCTTGGAATTCTCTCTCTCCCTCTCTCTCTCTGCCCCTCCCCTACTTGTTCATGTGCACACATACACTCTCTCTCTCTCTCCCAAAATAAATAAGTAAACTTAAAAAAAAAAAAAGAGGGGCGCCTGGGTGGCGCAGTCGGTTAAGCGTCCGACTTCAGCCAGGTCACGATCTCACGGTCCATGAGTTCGAGCCCCGCGTCAGGCTCTGGGCTGATGGCTCGGAGCCTGGAGCCTGTTTCCGATTCTGTGTCTCCCTCTTTCTCTGCCCCGCCCCCGTTCATGCTCTGTCTCTCTCTGTCCCAAAAATAAATAAAAAAACGTTGAAAAAAAAATTAAAAAAAAAAAAAGAATTTTAAGTCAGCAAAGCAGAGCATAAGATCAAGCACAGAGCCCCTTTGAGAGGAGGGCCCATTTGTCAGCATGGATTGCATGCCTGTGAAGCCAGCCCTGGCTTTCTTCTTGAGCCTAGATCCTGTCTGGAGTGCAGTGCAGGGAGAGAGAGATTGCCTTCTGCACATCTACCTGTGCCTGTAATGTTCAGATTCCATGGCTCAGGAAGCAGGGAAACCCTGGCACAGGCCACTCGTCATTGTCTAGCACTGCCCTGCCCCAGCTGTGAGCAGGAAGGGAGCTGAGGCACCTGCAATAAGAATGACACCAAACTCCTGAGGCTCCAAGGTGGTATAGTACACCTTCCTGGTGAAATGGGGGTTTGCTGCAGGTCTCCACGTGTGCAGTCCAGCCAGCATCCTTTACAGTTCATCCCCAAGGAGCAAGGCTCAGACAGAAGAATTTAGAACAAAGACAAGCAATGCAGTTCCACAAGAGAAAGAGGAGAGGGGTAGAGGAGGAGAGAGGCCAGATTCTATAGCAGCCGCCGGGGGCAGCCCAGGACAATGAGATGGTGATACTGTTAGCCATTTCAGTGCCACAACTGTTGCACTGTTGAGTATTGGTTAATGTTGATGTGGATTGTTGAATACTGTAAACATCACCCCTGGATGGTGACAGGCTTAGTCCCTCCAATGATGGATTCCATTCCCAATGGACACATTCTGGAGTTCATGGGGAAGAAGGAAGCCCTCCATTCTGTCAGCCTTGGATGAAACAATGATCAGCAGAATAGAGAGGGGAGGCACAGGTCAGGAAGTCTACAGAGCAAACACCTGGCTGATCAAGATCCTGTTTGTTTCAGTCCTGGCTCTGTCATGGACCAGCTGTGTGATGTGGGCCAAGTCACCACCTCCCTGGGCTTGAGGTCCTTATTTGCAAGACAGAGGAAAGAATGCCACTTTTCCTTCCTCACAGGATAGAGACAGATGCCAGGCATAGACTATGCTAGCCAAGGGGCCCCAACCTCCAGCCCTCCAGGCATTACTTTAACACAGACCACATTGCTTCATTTCCCGTATCCAGGGAGGACAGTGTCTACCCCCAGATGTCTGAGAATCCCTGGCAATGTTGAGATCCCATTCCACAGCCACTGCTGATTCCTGTAAATTCCCAATGCCTACCTCTTCCCCCAGAAGTTCCTGCATTTCTTCTTGTCACCATCCTATCCCAAGCATGGATCTGAACCCTTTGTGACACATCCCCCCTCTCCAAACAATCACTTAGCCGAGGCAGTTATATGAGGTCAAGTTGTAGTAAAGGTTTGGGAACCACTGTGAGACCAAAATGGAATGGTAATATTGCCATCTACCTGTCCTGGGCTGCCCCAGCTGGCTGCTATAGAGGTCTGGCCTCTCTCCCACCTTCCTTTCCTGATTCCTATTCATCTCCTTTCTTTTGTGGAACTGTATTGTTTGTTTTTGCTCCAAATTCTTCTACATGAGCCCTCCTCTTCAGAATTCTACCTTATACAGAAAATCAGCCAGTACGATGATTTTCTGCTAAACTAAAGGCCATCTGACCCCCAGGACTGGTAGGCCTTTGGCAAACCTAAATTGCATCCAGATGCCATTTGCGCACAGGAGGCCTGGAGTAGCAGAGACTCAGAAACATATCTAACTGACTGGTCATCTAAGGGGAATCTGTGAAATATGCTTATAAATGGCCGCTTCTCCACTGTCTAAGTCAGGAATCACCTAGAAACCCAGGAGAGGTTCCCAGGAGTGGGAAAACCCAGGGATTTAGCCTTGCAGCCTCACACATCTGTTAAGTGGGCAAATCACTTAACACCTTGATTCAAGATTAATGCATTTGTAAAGTGCCTTGAAAATCAAACCATTTCTTCTCTGGTCAGCACTTGATAAAAACCTTCCAACAATTCATCTTGCCCACACAGCCAGCATCAGCTCCCTCCTCCCAACTCCTGGCCCCCACTGCCTGGAACCTAGACCTACAGTAGAGGACTGTAGGTATGTGTAATTCTTCCAAGGGTAGGAGAGTTCTAAAGGCAAAATGGGTAAGGAGAGGGAGAAGGGAACATCTACTGAAACCTGGGGCCTAAGGGCACATGTGCTGATCACAGGAGGTATCTCTAAGAGAGAGCCACCCACTCATACATGCATTTTACAATAGCCTCCTATTATTGTTAAATGAAACATATGAATGTCTCTTCAATCATTTTTTAAAATTGTGTTGTTCAAATTTGTATCATTCTTGATTTTGGTTTGTTTTATTACCAATCATTAAGAAAAATGTGTTTATTTATTTTTTTTAATTTTTTTTTATTTATAATCTTTATTTTCTTTTCTTTTTTATTTTATTTTATTTTTTTTATTTATATATGAAATTTATTGTCAAATTGGTTTCCATACAACACCCAGTGCTCATCCCAAAAGGTGCCCTCCTCAATACCCATCACCCACCCTCTCCTCCCTCCCACCCCCCATCAACCCTTAGTTTGTTCTCAGTTCTCAACAGTCTCTTATGCTTTGGCTCTCTCCCACTCTAACCTCTTTTTTTTTTTTTTTTCCTTCCCCTCCCCCATGGGTTCCTGTTAAGTTTCTCAGGATCCACATAAGAGTGAAACCATATGGTATCTGTCTTTCTCTGTATGGCTTATTTCACTTAGCATCACACTCTCCAGTTCCATCCACGTTGCTACAAAAGGCCATATTTCATTTTTTCTCATTGCCACGTAGTATTCCATTGTGTATATAAACCACAGTTTCTTTATCCATTCATCAGTTGATGGACATTTAGGCTCTTTCCATAATTTGGCTATTGTTGAGAGTGCTGCTATGAACATTGGGGTACAAGTGCCCCTATGCATCAGTACTCCTGTGTCCCTTGGATAAATTCCTAGCAGTGCTATTGCTGGGTCATAGGGTAGGTCTATTTTTAATTTTCTGAGGAACCTCCACACTGCTTTCCAGAGCGGCTGCACCGATTTGCATTCCCACCAACAGTGCAAGAGGGTTCCCGTTTCTCCACATCCTCTCCAGCATCTATAGTCTCCTGATTTGTTCATTTTGGCCACTCTGACTGGCGTGAGGTGATACCTGAGTGTGGTTTTGATTTGTATTTCCCTGATAAGGAGCGACGTTGAACATCTTTTCATGTGCCTGTTGGCCATCCGGATGTCTTCTTTAGAGAAGTGTCTATTCATGTTTTCTGCCCATTTCTTCACTGGGTTATTTGCTTTTCGGGTGTGGAGTTTGGTGAGCTCTTTATAGATTTTGGAGACTAGCCCTTTGTCCGATATGTCATTTGCAAATATCTTTTCCCATTCCGTTGGTTGCCTTTTAGTTTTGTTGGTTGTTTCCTTTGCTGTGCAGAAGCTTTTTATCTTCATAAGGTCCCAGTAATTCACTTTTGCTTTTAATTCCCTTGCCTTTGGGGATGTGTCGAGTAAGAGATTGCTACGGCTGAGGTCAGAGAGGTCTTTTCCTGCTTAGAAAAATGTGTTTAAATCTCTATTTCTTCTTCTTGTGATTCTGCCAATTTTTGCTTTGTGAATTTTGAAGCTATGTTATTAGGTATATATATATATATATATATATATATATATATATATTTAGAATTCTTTTAATCCCTAGTGAACTGAACCTTTTCTCATTCTCTCTCTATCTTGGTCATTCTTTTTGACTTGACATCTGCTTTGCCTGAGATTAATTATGTTGTTTTTTATCCTTTTGATTTCAAGCTTGTTTTATCCTTATATTTTAGGTGAGTCTCCTGCAAATAGAATATGATAGGGTTTTTAAATATATAAATATATAATATATATAATATATATAATATATGTATTTATATATAAAATTTATAAAATTTATAAAATATAAATATAGAATATATATATTATATATATATATATATATATATACATTAAACATGAAAATTTTGCCCTTTGGCTATAGCACTTATTCCATTTATATATAATATAGAGTCTGACATGGTTATTTAAACCTACCATCTTACTATGTGCTTTCTATTTCTCACCTGTTGTATGTCCCTTTTCTCTCTCATTTTCTGCCTTCTTTTAGATTGATTGATTATTTTTATTGTTATCTTTTTTCTCCCTACTGGAATGGAAATCACATTCTTTTTCTACACTTTTATTTTTTGCCTGGGATTACAGCATGCATCCTTGATTTGTCAAAGTGTGGTGTTAATTAGTCAATGCAAAGTCCTCAGAATTCTAACTCCATTTAATACCCTCAACTTACTTGCTATTAATGTCATGTTTTTTAAATTACTAGCATGTATTTTTTAGAGCAGTTTTAGGTTTATAGAAAATTGAGCATGAAGTACAGAGACTTCTCATATACTTCCTCTCTCCCCGTCACAATTTTCCAAATTACTAACATCTTGCAATACATGGTACATTTGTTATAATTGATGAACCAATATTGATACATTATTTTTTGATAAATGATTAGTAACCAAAATCCATAGATTACATTAAGTTTCATTCTTTGTGTTGCACATTCTGTGAGTTTTGGCAAATACGCAATGTCATGTATCTACCACCACAGTATCATACAAAATAGTTTTCCTGCTCTACAAATCCCCTGAGCTCCGTGTATATATCCCTCTTATGCCACTGAAACTCTGGTGTCAACTGTTCTTTTTAATGTCTTCATACTCTTGCCTTTTCCAGAATGCCATATAGATAATGGAATCATACAGTGTGTAGCATTTTCAAATTGGCTTCTTTCATTTAGCAATATACATTTAAGTTTCCTCCTTGTCTTTTTGTGGAGTAATAGTTTGTTTTTAGTGCTGAATAATATTCCATTGTTTGGCTGTACCACAGTTTGTTTATTCATTTATCTACTGAAAGACAGATTGTTTGCTTCAAGTTTCATCAATTGTGAATAAAGTTGCTATAAATATTTGTGTGCAGATTTTTGTGTGAATATAAGTTTAAATTCATTTGGATACAATTGCTGGATCACATAAAACAATGTTTAGCTCTGTAAGAAAGGCCAAACTGTATTCCAAAGTGGCATTCTGACCAGCAGTAATTGTTTCTGTTGTTTCACATTCTTCCTAACATTTGATATTGTCATTTTTAAAGTTTTAACCATTCTAATATATATGTGTGTTGGTATTCTTTGTTGTTTTAATTTGCAGTTCCTGTTATTTCTGATAACAAACGATGTTGAACATCTTTTCGTATGTTTATTTGCCATCTGTATATCTTCTTTAGTGAGGTTCCCAGATCTTTTGTCCAATTTTTAGTTGGATTGTTGTATTCTTATTGGTGAGTTTTAAAAGTTCTATGTATGTTTCTGATATAAGTCATTTATCAGAAATTTTTTGCAAATATTTTCTCCCAGGCTCTGGTTTGTTTTTCATTCTCTTAGCAGTGTCTTTAACAGAGTAGATATTTTTTATTTTAATAAAGTTTGACTTAGCAAATTTTTCTTTCATGGAACATTCTTTTGGTACTATATCTGTAGTCATCTTCAAACCCAAGGTCACCTCTCTTTGATTTCTTTCCTTAGAATTTTGTAGTTTTTCCAATGTTGATTATGTACATATTTTGTTAGATTTACTACTAAGTACTTCTATTTCTCCTCCTCCTCCTCCTCCTCCTCCTCCTCCTCCTCCTCCTTCCCACCCCCCCCCTTCTTCTTCTTCTCCTTCTTCTTCTTTTTGGTGCTAACATAAATGGTATTGTATTTTTAATTCCAAATTCTAATGGTTCATTGCTGGTATATAGGAAAGTAATAGGCTTTTATCTATTAACCTTATATTCTATAGCTTTGCTGTTATTGTGTATTAGTTCCTTTTAAAAAAAATTTATGGGATTTTCTACACAGGCCATCAATGCCATTTGGGAACAAAGGCAGTTTTATTTCTTCATTTCAAATCTGTATGCCTTTTATTTCATTTTATTATCTATGGCATAAGCTATAATTTCTGTATGATTTTGAAAAGCATAGTGAGAGGAGGTATCCTGGTTTTATGCCTGATCTTAGTGGAAAAACTTCAAGTTTCCCACCCTTAAGTATGATACTAGCTCTAGGGTTTTTGTATATGTTTTTTATCAAGTTGAGGAATTTCTTATCTATTCCTGGTTTGTTAAGAGTTTTTATGATTTATGGATATTGAACTTTGTCAAATATTTTTTTCTGCATCTATTGATATGATTACATGATTTTTCTTCTTTAGCTTATCAATATCATGGATTACATTAGTTGATTTTTGAATGTTGGACAAGCCTTGCATACTTGGAATAAATCCCACTTAGCCATAATATAGAACTTTTAAAATACATTATTGGATTTGATTTGTTAATATTTTGTTGAGGAACTTTTGCATCTATGTTCATGAGATATAGTGGTCTGTAGTTTTCTATAGTTTGTAGTTTGTAATGCCTTTGTCTGGTTTTGGTATTATAATAATGCTGGACTTGTACAATAAGTTAGGAAGTGCTCCTGTTGCTTCTATTTTCTGGAAGAGACTGTACAGAACTGACATATTTTCATCCTTTAAAAAAAATGTTTATTTAATTATTTTGAGAGAGAGAGCAGGAGCAGGGGAGGGACAGAGAGAAAGGGAGAGAAAGAATCCTAAGCAGACTCCATGACTGTTAGTGCAGAGCCCAATGTGGGGCTTGATCCCACAAACTGTGAGATCATGCCCTGAACTGAAACCAAGAGTTGGATGCCCAACCGACTGAGCCACTCAGGTGCCCCAGCATATTTTATTCCTTAAATGTATTGTATAATTCACCAGGGAACACATCTAGTTTCCTGATGCTTTCGGTTTTGTTGGTTTATTAATTATTAACTCAGTTTTTCAGACTATCTATTTCTCCTGTGTGAGTTTTGGTAGAATGTCTTTCAAGAATTGGTTAATTTCATCTAAGTCATCAAATCTGTGGTCATAGAGTTGTTCATAATATTTCTTTGCTACCCTTTTAATGTCCATGGGGTCAGTAGTGATGGCTTCTCTTTGATAACTGATATTAGTAACTGTGTCTTCTCTCTTTTTTCCTGGTTAGCCTGATTAGAGATTTTTCAATTTTATTAATCTTTCCAAAGAACAAGTTTTTGGGTTAATTTATATTCTCTATTGATTCTGTTTTTTAATTTCATTGATTTCTTCTCTAATGTTTATTTTCTTTTCTTGTACTTGCATTAGACTTGATTTGCTCATTTTCTCTAGTTTCCTAAGGTGAAAGTTTAGATATTAATTTTAGATATTCTTTTTGTAAATATATGCATCAAGGCTATAAATTTCCCTCAAACACTGCTTTTACTGCATCCCAAAAATTTTGATTAAATATATTTTCATTTTTTCTTAGCTCAAAATATTTTTAAGTTTCTTGAGATTTCTTCTTTGACCCATGTGTTATTTAGAAATATGTTGTTTAATCTCCACATATGGGGGATTTTTCAGCTATGTTTCCATTATTGATTTTAGTTTAATTGCGTTGTGATCTGAAAAAAATATTTTGTCTGATTTCCATTTTTTAAAAATTTTTTGAAGTGTGTTTTATGTTCTGAAATGTGACCTATCTTGACCACATTTGAAAATAATGTATATCCTGATGTTGTTGGATGAAATATTCTATACTATAAAGGATGATTAGATCCAGTTTATTGATGATGCTGTTCAGCTTATTGATTTTCTGACTGTTGGAAGTATAAATTACTTTTTTTAAGTCTCCAGCTCAGTAGTGGATTTGTCTATTTCTCCTTGCAGTTTTGTCAGTTTTGCCTCACATATTTTGATGCTCTATTCTTAGGTGTGTACATACTGTTGCAGGATTTCTATACCTCAATACCTGGGGTTCGTTGTCCCAGCGCTTTGAGGAATAAAGAGGTGAGGGGCACTTGGGTGGCTTAGCCAGTTAAGTGTCCAACTATTGGTTTCAGCTCAGGTCATGATCTCACAGTTTTGTAGGTTGGAGCCTTGCATCAGGTTCTCTGCTGTCAATGTGGAGCCTGGTTGGGATTCTCTGTCTCCCTCTGTCTCTACCCCTCCCTCATTTGCACTGTCTCTGTCTCTCTCAAAATAAATAAATAAACTTAGAAAAACATTTTAAAAGGAATGAAGAGGTAGACACAAAATAAAATGAGCAGCAGGCAAAAGTTTATTAGAGTATAAGATCAGAAAGTAAGAATAGTATGAAAGCTCTCTTTACAGAGGGGGGCATTCAAAAGTGAATGCCTACGACAATAAGCAAGAGTCTTTGTTTTATAACGTTCTGGTTAGCCCTCCCTTCCCTTCCCCCTTGTTCTTTCTCAGGTCCTATCCTTATTGACTTGATAACTCTAGGTGCTGTGTTGTCCATTCCTGATTGGCTCATTTCCATTGTATAGGGGGTGGTCTATGGCCATATCATTCCTTGTAGGTCATCCATTTTATGGTCTACTACTTATTTTTAGTTAGATCTTTTGTCAAATTCCTGAGGGAAATGTAGGTTGTGTCTGTTACATTGGTAAGAGGAACCTTACCTCCAAGAGGTTTGCTGTGGTCAATCACTCCCACCACTGTTCCAAAATATGTGTTTTTCCCCACCTCAGGTCCTATCTTTTTCCTCTCTCCCTATTTTATCCTATCTTTTCCCTATCATAATTCTTAGAATTATGTCTTCTTGGAAAATTATTCCCTTTACATTATTTAATTCCCTTCTTTATCTTTTTTAGTTTCCTTTCCCTGAAATCTCCTTTGTCAGGATTAAAAACATAGCTACTCCAGCTTTGTTCTGATTAGTGTTAGCATAGTATAATTTTCTTCATATTTTTACTTTTAATCTGTACCTTTATATTTAAAATGGGTCTCTGGTAAACAGAAATGGGTATATGTAGACATGTAGTTGGGTCCTATTTTTATTATCCACTCTGACAATCTCTATTTTTTAATTGGTGTATTTAGACCATCCACATTTAAAGGGATTATATAATTGGGTTAATCTACCATATTACTATTTTCTATGCATTGCATTTTTTCTTTGTTTCTTTCCTTTCCCTAGTTTTCTGCCTTCTCTGGTTGTAATTGAGCATCTTATACATTTTTTATCTCCTCTTAGCTTATCAATTATGCTTTTTAAAAAAATTGTTGGTTGCCCTAAAGTTTACAGTATATATTTACAACTTACCTAAGTCCACTTTTATTAACACTATACCACTTCATGGGTAGGACAGATATCTTATAATGAAGTATTCCCACTTTCTTCTTCCCATTTCTTGTAGCATTCTGTCATTGATTTCACTTATCTGTAAGCTATAATCACCCAATACATTGCTGCTATTATTATTTTAAACAGTTTTAAATATCTATTAGATTGATTGATAATAAAAATAAAAGGTTTGTTTTACTTTTATTTTTACCCTAACACTCTTTCTTTCTTTATGTAGATCTGAACTTCTGACCTATATCTTTTCCTCTCTTGAGGAACTTCTTTTTGCATTTTTTTGCAAAGCAAATCTACCAGTGAAATTCCTTTGAATTTGTACTTCATTCTTCTTATTTGCATGATTTCTGATAATAATTCCAATGTAATTTTTGTCCTTGTTCCTCTATGGATAAGGTGACGTGTATTCTTTTGCTTCTTTCAAGATTTTTTTTTCTTTGGTTTTCTGCAGTTTGAATATGATATGTGTTGTTGCTGATATGGGGGTATTCATCCTGCTTGGCATTCTCCAAGCTTCCTGGATCTGTGGTTTGATATATGTCATTAATTTTGGAAAATACTCAGCCATTACTACTTCAAATATTTCTTCTGTCCCTTTCTTTCTTCTCCCTTTGGTATTCTTATTACACATATGTTATAATTTCCCCACAGTTCCTGGGCATTATGCTTCTTTTTTTCCACTCCTTTTTCACTTTGCATTTCAGTTTTGGAAATTTCTATTGACATCATCAAACTCAGAATCTTTTGTCAGCTATTTCAAGTCTACTGGTAAGCCCATTAAAGGCACTGTTCATTGCAGTTACGGTGCTTTTTATTTTATTTGATTTTGATTTTTTTCTAGAGTTTCCATCTCCATTTACATTACCCATCTAATTTTGCATGTTGCCCATTTTTTCCATTAGAGATCTTAGTATATCAATTGTAATTATTTTAAATTTCTTGTCTAATGATTCCAGAATCATTCCTGTATCTCAGTCTGATCCTGTTGCTTGCTTTGTCTCTTCTGGTTTGTTTGTTTTTAATTTTTTAATTTTTTTTTTATTTTTTTGGCTTTGGGGTTTTGGGTTTAGGGTTTATTTTTGTTTTACATTTAGCATTACTTGTAATTGTTTGGTGAAAGCCAGGCATAATGTGTTGGATAATAAGAACTGAAGTAAATAGGATTTTATTTGAGGGTTTATGTTTATCTGCCTAGGAGTTACACTGTGTTTACGGTTTACTGTACTGTAGATGTCTGAAGTTTTACTCTCCCCTAGTAACTTTTTTTTTTTTTTGGTTTCCTCCTTATCTTTGAGATCCCTTGAAACTCCTTAAATAGAGTCTGAGGCTTACAGTTATTTCAGCTGTATTCCCATTATTATATAGGAGCAGTGGCAGTGATAAGGTACTAGGGAGTAGAGAAACATTCTATCATACTACTATCAGGGTGCAGTATTCTAGTGAGTGTCTGCCCCTGGGCTCTGACCTTCACAAATGCTTATCAGCTTTTCCCCCCACTTACCTGAGAAAGAGACACTAGGGAGAGCAGAATTGCATAGTTCCCTACTCCAACATTCATTAGGCTTTGATAGTTTCCCTTGAGGGCAGATGGAGAACAGAAGGCTCTAGGCATATTTCAAAATGGATACTTTACCCCTCCTCCTTCCAGAAGCATGAGGGGACTTTTCTCTGACCTTCACTGTGAGAACCTGGTTGAGCTCTTGGAGGTAATACTCAAAAAAATGAGGTAGCCTCTATAAGACTGGGCGCCCTGAAGTTTTTACTCTCAACCTAGTCTACAGTCAGCGTCCAGCAATTTGTCAATTACAGTTTAGCTTTTCCTACCCATTCCTGGTTCTTGTGAACTGTGGATCTCTGTATTTGCCTCTCTCTCCAGTTTTCTGGGTGTCAGTTCCCATGACCTTGATCTTCTGACAGATTTAAGATTTCTCTTGTTGTAAGAATGGAGTTGATGAATTCCAAAACCTTCACCTGTTCAAGCAGAAACCACAAGTTATTGTTAAGTATTTAAATTTTGCATCTGCTTTAAATCCCACAAGGTATTATTGCTATTACTTTATATATTTGGTAACCATGTATATGTACACACACATTTACTATATTCATTTTTCTTTATTTCTTTCTGTTCCATACTTCTATGTGTGATATTTTTATTTCCATCTGAAGGAAGCCCTTTGTAATTCTTTTAACATGTGCCTATTATAAATGAATTCTTTGTTATTGTTTGCCTGAAAATGTCTCTTTTTTCCTTTTGTTAGTGACAAATACTTTTGCTGGGCATAAAATTCTAGGTTGGCACTTGTTTCCCTTCAGCACTCTGAATACATCATTTTATTATCTACTAACTTTAATTATTTCTGTTGAGAAATCAGCTGCTTTTTTGTAGTCATCTGGTCTATTCAAGGTAATCTGGGTTTTTCTCTTCAAGCTCTTAAGTTTTTCTTTTGTCTTTGTTTTCAGCAACTTCACTATTGTATTTCGAGATGTGTACTTTTTTTTAGAACATTTTTTTAATGTTTATTCATTTTTTGAGAGACAGAGAGAGACACAGTGTGAGTGGGGGAGGAGAAGAGAGAGAGGGAGACACAGAATCTGAAGCAGGCTCCAGGCTCTGAACTGACAGCACAGAGCCTGACACGAGGCTTGAACTCACAAACCATGAGATCATGACCCGAGCCAAAGTAGATGCTCAACTGACTGAGCCACCCAGATGCCCCTCAAGATGTGTACTTTTTACATTTATTCTGCCTGGAATTGATTGGAATTTGTAAATTGTGGGCTAATATCTTTCATCAGTTTGGGAAATTCTCAGGCACTATCTTTTTAGTTGTTTTACTCTATTTTCTCTCTACTCTTTCTGGGATTCCATGTAAACAGTTAGACCTTTTCCCTGAATGCTCTTTTATCCTCTCTTCTATGTTTTCTTTACTTTTCTCACTCCTACTCCATTCTGGATAATTTCCTCTAATTTGGCTTCCAATTCATCAATTCTCTTTTTAATTGGTCTAGTATATTATTAACCTAATCCATTGGATTCTTAACTTTAGTTGCCAGATTTTTCAGTTCTACAGTTCCTAGTTGGCTGTTTGTAAAAAATGTTAAGATACTTTTTAAAGCTTCTTGCAAATGTTTTCAACATTGTCTTCTATCTTCTTGATCACATAAGTATTATTGCATTAAAGTCTCTGTCTTATAACTTCAATATATGGAAGCCCTGAAGGTCTTTTTCTATTGTCTGTTGTTTCTGTTGGTTCTTTTTCATATTGTTTTGTATCCCAAAGTGTCTGGTTATCTTTAACTGTTTGCATAAATTGCATGTAAAATAAATTTTTGGAGAAATACATTGAGGCTTAGGATGATATTATCTTCCTTCAAAGAAGATTATTACTTTTTTTCTCTCAAGTGCCTTGAAGCATTAACAATCTAGGATCACCTTAATTCAGTTGTAAGAATTGAGATTTTTTTTTACATATAAGCCTAAGCTGAGTTACAGTTCTTGTATAAGCTGTTTACTCACCTTTTTCCCCAGAGAGTAGCTCTTCAAGAACCCAAGCCAAAGCAACACAGGGAATTTACCATGGTCTCAGAGTCTGGATCTGAGGATTCTGCTTAGCATTAAGGAAAAAAAAAAAAGAATCTATCCAGTCCTCTTTCTCTAAAATTTTAATACTCAAATAATAATAATAATAATAATAATAAAATTTTAATAATCAACAGGAAAATTAAGTCTAAATATCTACCAAGAAAGCTATGCAGGGACAGAGCAAGAGTAAATCCCGGAAGGATGCTGGTATGCCCAGCAGAGAGGCATTGTGGCAGATTGGCTGACAGCATAGCTCTAGAGACTGACTGCTCTGGTATCTATTCTGTATCTCCCATTTACTAGCTGTGTGATGCCTTAAACAAATAATTTAATCTCACAATGACTCATTGTCTATGTGTAAAATGGAGATACTTATCATATCTCCCTCATAATGTTGTTGTATTATGAGTTAATTTCCTCTTCACACCCATTAGTATGGCTATTACTTAAAAACAACAAAAAAACAGAAAACAACAAATGTTGGCATGAATGTGGAGAAATTAGAACATTTATGCATTGCTGGTGTAATTATAAAATTGTGCAGCTGCTGTGGAAAATAGTATGGTTGTTCCTCAAAAAATTTAACATAGGGTCACCATTTCACTCATCAATTCTACTTCTGGGTACATATGCAAAAGAATTGAAAGCAGAGACTCAGATTATTTGCATACATATATTGATAGCAGTATATTCACTGTAACAAAAAGGTGGAAACAACCCAAATGCCCATTAACGGATGAATGGATAAACAAAAAGTGATCTATATATACAATGGAATATTATTCACCCTTAAAAAGGAAGGATATTCTGACACTTGTCACAACATGGATGAACCTTGGAGATACTATGCTCAGGGAAAGAAACCAGTCACAAAAGGAAAAATACATGATTCTGTCTATATGAGGTCCCTAGAGCAGTCAATTTCATACAGACAGAAAGTATAATGGTGGCTTCCAGGGACTTGGGTCAGGGGAGGGCATAAGTAGAGTTTCAGACTGAGATGATAAAAAAGTTCTAGAGATAGATGGTGGTGATGGTTACACAACAATATGAATGTGCTTAATGCCACTGAACTGTACACTTTAAAATGGGTAAAATTATAAATTTTATGTCACATATAGTTTTCCATAATAAAAAAATTTTAAGCTATTTAATTTATACTGTTTTATAGGAGTGTAAAAAATGTGGTTATTATTAGGTATTTTGAGATGGGGATAAACAGGAGGGGATTTCGTTTATTATAAAGGAGTCTTGGGGCTATTCGAACATATTATGGAGAAAGCCACTTGCTTCTCTTCATCCTTCCTCTTTTCTGTTTCCAGTTTAGAGTGTAGCTCATCCCCAACTTTTTCCAAAATCACGGGGTTGGGCAACTTCATGTTTCACTGTGCTCAAGAATGACCTGATACTAGGGCAGTGGTTTCCAGAGTGGCAGCGTAGACCTGTTCAGAAACATTTCCATTTCTGATCCTGTGCTCATATTTGTCTGCGCACACTATCTTCAGATGGGAACAAAATAAACCAAAACAAATGTTATCAATTTGGAGATGTGGAAAATATAGATAGCTGCCAGGTGTGGGTGGGAGACTTCCCCATAAACCTGCCTATGCTTTTAAAATACTTGGACCATATGGATATATAAACTATTGAAAAGTTAAATTAAGTACAAATAAAAATGACTTGTACTTGCATTCCTTACAAACAAAAGAAAGACATTAATTTGATGACATTGAATCTGCAGATTGGGGCTGGTGTCTTCACATGGTCTGTGTGTCTTAGGTTACCCTGCGAGAAGAATGAAGCACAGGCAGGGGAAAGGTATTGACTTTCCAACAGTGAGTGGGGAAAACTCCAGTCCTTCTGAAGTTCCCAGAAGGGGCAGAGCTGGGGACCTGGAGGCAGGTTAGGGTGGCCAAGAGAGCCAAGTGGTTCACCATGGAGCAGAGGCAAGGCAGCCAGGTGTGGGTGGAAACCCCACAAGTACAGCCAGAGCAGAGCTTCCTGGGGCCCTCCAAGATGGGCTGCAACAAATGCAGAGACTCCAGCACACAAGATAGAAAGTCTGGACCTATCTAGCAAAGCACAGAAAGGATGTTCGCCCATGGAGAGCTGTGCACATCATTTAACATAGGCACATGGGGTCTCCTGCATTATGATGATGCCTTTGGCAGAGGGGTCTATATGGCAGGGAACACAGAGCTGTGCACAATTGCTCCCATGCACAGCAGCAGTTGTTAGGACAGAAGATGTTATGATAACCAAAGAAGGTGACAGTCCCCAGGCTGGGCCAACTGGGAAGGGCTCCTGTTGGAAATGCTGCCTCCGTGTGGAGCATGAGTTGGGCACAGAAAGAAAGGCCCAAGTTTAGCAAATTTGCTGGATAAAATGTCAAAGACCAAGAAAGAGAAAGGGAGAAGAAAGGCATGTTTAAAAACCTCTGCATGGGAAAGGCAGTCAGCTGGTTTGGTGGATGTTGTAGAACCACAGAACCAGGAGAACCAGTAGAACCACAGAAGCCAGGTTTGCACAGAAGGCTGAGCACAATCAGCACTTCAGAGAGCTCTCCCTTCTGTCCAGTGGCCACAGTACAGTCTTGCCTAGTGAGGAGCTCAGGAGGAAGATGCTCTCCCTGGAGTCTGAAAGGAAAGGGGCAGGGGCAGGGCTACTGTTGTCCCCCTCCTCTTCCTGCTGATTTAGCTGGGAGATTCACTCCTGTCAGGTACCATTCCCCAACCAGAACAGTTGGGCCACAGTGAGTCATAGTGGGAGCTATTTAGATAGAATCCATATCGGGACATGATCCCATCTCACCAAAGCCAAGGGAGGCCTCAATAGTGACCACAAAGAACCATTCTCCAGACATTTGAGTGGAAACCTGGGAAGGCAGTTTCCTCCAACGCAGAACAGTTATGGGCCCCTCAGATGGTTAAGTTCATGGTTACCTGAGTTTGGGGCTTCCCAAATCCTTCTTTAGGCTCTGAGATATTTAGAGGTATTTTAGAAGAAAAGGAGGATTCCAGGGTCAATGAGTTTAGGAAATGCTGGGCTCTGTAAAAGTTAAGAGGTTTCTTAACTGCATAACTTTTCAGAGCCTTTAATATCCTAAAATGCACTGTGACTCTAAGAGGAAAATAGAGTATGCAGAGCTGCCCCAATTTAATTCACCTGGGGTCATTTTTGTTTTTCAGAATGTCCAAGCTCCTAAGAGCTCAGTTTGAAAGTTTAAAGAATGTTTCTCCAGGGCAGATGCAATACTGTAAGAGGCAGCATCTCTGAGGTGGTGACTTCTTAAAGTAGACACCACTCCTCTTCATCCCAGTGGCTTAAAAAAAAAAAGTTTAATTGCCCCCTTGAGAGGAAGGAACTGGGTATGATGAGAAGGGAAAACCTCAGCCAAGCAGTTTCCCAGGACAATGGAAAATTTGGGACTAATTACTAACAATCTCTTTAACCAAAGTGTTTGTTGTTTGCTTGCTTTCTGAGTCAACTGAGAAAGAAGTACTTATATTTAAAATATAGAATGATTCAGCCATGAGACAAAAGGAAATCCTGCCATTTGCAACAACATGGATGGATCCTGAGGGCATTATATTAGGTGAGATAAGTCAGAGACAAATACAATACGATCTCACTTACATGTGGGATCTAAAAAAGTTAAACTTATTTAGATTTTCAGAGAAACAGAGCATAGAGTGATGGTTAGCAGGGGCTCTGGGGTAGGGGGAAATGGGGAGATGTTGGTCACTAGGTACAAACTTCCAGTTATAAGATTAACAAGTTTGAGGATCTGATGTACAACATGGTGATGATACTAATAACTCTATATCATATACTTGAATGTTGCCAAAAGAATGGATCTTAAATGTTCTCACCATAAAAAATAAATGGTAACTACGTGCAAAGATGGGATGGTAGCTAATACTATGGCAGTGATCATTTTGCAATCAACACGCTGTATACCTTAAACTTACAAATGTTATGTGACAATTATATCTCAATAAAACTGAAAACAACACAAATGTAGTTAATCTGTGGCCCTTTAGTTAATCTGGATATAGTCTTTAGTTAATGATAATATATTGGGATGCCTGGGTGGCTCAGTCGGTTGAGTGTCCAACTCTTGATTTGAGTTCAGGTCATGATCCCAGGGTTGTGGGATCGAGCCCTGCATCGGGTTCCACTCTGAGTGTGGAGCCTACCTGGGATTCCCTCTCACTTTCTTTCTCTCTCTCTCTATCTCTGTCTTCTGCCCCTCTCCCCTGAACTCTCTCTCTCTAAAAGTAAAAAATATATATATCAATATTAGCTCATTAATTGCAATATACCACAGTATATATGCTACTGTAGTAATATATACCTCATACATGTATCTATTTCATAGTATGAATGTACCATAATAATATAAGATGTTAATAATAGAAGAACACAGGATATATGAGAACTCTCTATACTATCTTTCCAATTTGTCTGTAAAGGCTAAAACTGTTTTAAAAAATAAAGTCTATTAAAATTTTAAAAAAATAGAATGCCAGAATCTCTCCTGATGTTTCCACACTCTGTAGAACTCCTTAGCAGCCTGCCTTGGTCTATTTTTCAGAGTCTTTTCAAAGGATTTTTATTAAAAGATTAAAACTCAGTCTTTCTGCTATTTGAAACAAAGATTCATGTAACAAGGGCACTCTATTCCCAGAACTTTTGGCTTAAAGCTTTACTGAGATTTACTGGATGCACCTAAATTTTTGTTTTGAGTGCATTTTTTGCTTTATGGGTTATTGAAACCAGATTGGGTAAAATCCAAATTTTAGTAGCTATGAAGCATTACTCAAAAGAGATGAGACTTGTCAGAGATTATGTTGGAGACCATTAAGAGCTCTCCCTTTCCAGTGAGGCATGATGCATGAAATAATAAATAACTTCTGTGCCAGGTGTCAGGGGAGGAGAGCGCAGCCTATAGGACCTTTACACATTCCAAGGGAGCTTTCAGGACTGATCTGTGAGAAGGCTCATGCACATCCTTGTATCTCCCAGAGATCTGCTCTTCTCATGCAGTCAGCTGCTATAAACCAAGTCAGACAGAGGTGAAATAACTTCTTGCCATGGTTGCTGCCCAAGTTTCTTCTCAGGAACACGGATGTCTTAAAGAAAGAAAAGGTCAGAGTGACTTTCACATAACTGGACTCACATTTTGGGAGATTTGCCATTGCTCCACAGGGAAGATTGAAGAAGCATCAGCCACAATGTATGTTTGGAATTTGGAAGTGCACCATGAAGTCCCACCAGAGGGCAGAACATTACATTCAGACTTATAGAGACTCCAGCACTGTGATCCACTGGGCCTCCTTGCATGTGGTTGGTGGACCGGTGGATGAACAAGATGTCAGGAATTTTGTGAGAAGGAAAACCAGCTCAGATAATGCTTGTGTGTGTGTGTGTGTGTGTGTGTGTGTGTGTGGAACTTCCAGAAGTTCCAGCCATGACCAGGCCACCCCACAGCAACTCCAAGCAGACTGCCTGTGTCCAGACTGGCCATACCAGTTCTTGACATTTATACCATTTTAAGACTTCTACAAAGCTTTGACAGAATTGGTTATTTCCACTGCAAAGTCACTAGTTTTATTTTCATTGTGGAGATTATTCTGGAAACTAAAAACTAATGTTTGGCAGGTTTTTCACCCATGTGCTTGGTATCTTACCTCACGTCATCTGCCAACATTGGGACATAATCTACTGCCAAAAATAAATAAATAAATAAATAAGAAGGGAAAAGAGAAAAAAATAAAAGAAAGCTGTCATGACCAGACAGGAAGCCATTGTCCAGTTGGGATACTCCAATTGATATCTCCATGGTAGGCTCTCCAGAGCCTGTGTTCTCCATTGCAGAATGACCAGCAATGAAGACATGTTAAGAACTCCAGCTCCCACAAGCCTGGAGCCATGTGGAATGGAGAAGGGTTGTGTGAAAAGTCTGCTGCCAATATTCAACTGCCAATAGGGTCAGGAATCCTTTGGAGAGTGACCAGCATATTTTGGCCAACTCAGCTCCTGAGACGCACCAGGAAGGACCTCTCTGCCTTTCAGGAAGTGGAGCTTCCACAGCCTGTGTTACAAATGTTTGAGGATCTTAGCTCCCCTAAGTGGAAAAAAACTACTTTGTTTATCTGTCAGTCAGTGGAGAACTTACAGAGAAGTGGAGGCAGAGTTTATGGTGATAAAAGGCATTGATAGACTTATAGGTCTCAGCCTAATCTAGTTATTCATTGATTTATTTTTGTGATTATCTTTGATAACAACATCAAAGATTTAAAATACCTCACTAGTGCTCACTTTGGCAGCACATATACTAAAATTAAATTCCTCTCTAGCCTTCTTCATTTGCAGAGGCATTGTTCGATGAAATATGAGTTTCATTTACAAAGCAAATGTATCTTTTTAATCTACCACCTCAGCTTCTTT
The DNA here is from genome assembly GCF_014898765.1 of Herpailurus yagouaroundi. NCBI lineage: Eukaryota > Metazoa > Chordata > Mammalia > Carnivora > Felidae > Herpailurus > Herpailurus yagouaroundi. The sequence continues at coordinate 21,668,949 of NW_024412416.1, read as the reverse complement.
ATGTCAGAGATTTTGCCAATTAAGTCATTCAAAAGTCAGCACTCTCTTGTTTTAAAATGTAGGTAAAGTGGCGCCTGGGTGGCTCAGTCGGTTGGGCGGCCGACTTCGGCTCAGGTCATGATCTTGCGGTCTGTGAGTTCGAGCCCCATGTCGGGCTCTGTGCTGACAGCTCAGAGCCTGGAGCCTGTTTCAGATTCTGTGTCTCCCTCTCTCTGACCCTCCCCCATTCATGCTCTCTCTCTGTCTCAAAAATAAATAAACGTTAAAAAAAATGTAGGTAAATAATCCAGAAGTATGGAAAGTGGAAACTCAGCTCTGCAGCCAATCCCAGCAGCAATATATTTTGTTACATGGATATAAGTCCTACTCAAATAAAACTTTGATAAGCAAGGTATCTGGAACAAGACTTCCAGGTCAGGATTCATAAATCTGTTTGGCCGGTACTAGCCTGAGCCCTTAGAATCCCCAGGTATCTCCCACTTTGCCTTCTATTCCCAGCCTGGTTGGTCATCCCCCTTCTCCGCCTATCACTCGTCTTTGTCTGGGAACCATGCTCCAATTCACAGGGTCTGCCAGCCTGCCTGAGGTCCTGCTTATCCCTCCTCCAGCTCTTTGCCTAAAGTGCCTCCTTTCCTCAAATTTTCCACCTAAACTCCCACTCAGACATGTCTAGTTGAAGCACTCCTCCTTCTCCTAATAAGTCCTCTCCCTTTATATTTTCTTACCACTTGGCAAATCTGATTAGAATGCTTCCTATAATCTGCCTTGTATTTCAAATGTGTTTGTACAGACACCATCTCCCCAACTAGTCTGTGAACCTTGGAAGTCATATCTAAGTCATTCTCATACCTCTGCACAGTATAAAAAGGGTGATATCATACTTGATAAAGGGTTAGTATCCAAAATATATAAAGAACTTACACAAATCAACACCGAAAAAAACAAATAATCCAATTTAAAAATGGGCAGAAGACATGAACAGACATTTCTCAAAATAAGACATCCAGGTGGCCAACAGACACATGAAAAGATGTTCATCATCACTTACCGTCAGGAAAATGTAAATCAAAATTACAGTGAGATATCACCTCACAATCAACAACACAAGAAACAGGTGTTAGCAAGGATGTGGAGAAAAAGTAACCCCCTTACACTTTGGTGAGAATGCAAACTGGTGCAGCCACTGTAGAATACACTATGGAGTTTCCTCAAAAATTTAGAAATAGAACTACCTGATGATCCAGCAATCGCACTGCTGGATGTTTATCAAGAATTATCCACTAATTCAAAGGGATATGTGTACATCTATTTAATAGCAGCATTATTTACAATAATAGCCAAGACATGGAAGCAGCCCAAGTGTCCACCAATTGATGAATGGGTAAAGAATTGGTATATATATGCAATGGAATATTATTTAGCCATAAAAAAGAATGAAATCTTGCCATTTACAATGACATGGATAGAGCTAGAGAAAATAGTGCTAAGCAAAATAAGTCAGTCAGAGAAAGACAAACACCACGTAATTTCATTCATATGTGGAATTTAAGAAACAAAACAAACAAGCAAAAAGAATAAAAGAGAGCATGAAATCAAGAAACAGACTCTTTTTTTGAGAGAGAGAGAGAAAGAGCACACATGCAAGGAGGGGAGAAGGGCACAGAGAGAATCTTAAGCAGCCTCCATGCCCAGTGTGGAGCCTGACTCAGGGCTTGATCTCAAGAAGCTGACACTCAACCCAGTGAGCCACCCAGGTGCCCCCAGACTCTTAATTATAGAGAAAAAACTGATGGATGCCAGAGGGGAGGTGGGAAATAAGTGATGAGGAATAAGGAATGCACTTGTTGTGTTGAGCACTGGGTGAGGTATAGAATGGTTGACTCACTATATTGTATACTTGAAACTAATACAACACTGTATCCTAACTAAATAAAATTAAAATAAAAACTTTAAAAAAAAGAGAGAGAGAGAAGAGGTCAGGGTGCCTGTGTGACTCACTCAGTTAAGCATCTGACTCTTGATTTTGGCTCAGGTCATGATCTCACATTTTGTGAGTTCAAGCCCCATGTTGGGCTCTGTGCTGACAGCATGGAGCTAGCTTGGGATTCTCTCTCTCTCTCTCTCTCTCTCTGCCCCTCCCCTGTTCACAATGTCTTTCTCTCTCTCAAAATAAATAAATAAACTTCATAAAAAGAAAAGAAAAGATGATGTCAGTGGTGAAGTAAATTGATGAACTGTGACTAGCAAGGAAGAAAGAGGCCAAGACATGTAAGTAAAATTGAATGACAAATAACAAATGACAAACTGGGGGAAAAGATTTGCCACTTTATTACAGTCACAAGTTCACCATCTTTAATTTATATGAACAAGCTTTAAATATGAAGAAAAAGACTTTATTAAAAAATGAGTAGGAGATGTGGAAAGTTCACAGAAGCATAAATTCAGAAAGCACTTAGATGCCCAAGAAAAGATGCCCAACTTCACTCATAGTAACATAAATGCAAATTAAAACTACATTGACTTCTAGACATGGAATAGAACACTCCACCCAATAGCAGAATACATATTTCTGTCAAGTTTACATGGAACATTGTCCAGGATAGACTATATGCTAGTCCATGAAACAAGTCTAAATAAGTTTAAAAGGATTTAAATCATACTAAATATGTCCTCCAATCACAGTGGAATTGAATTTGAAATCAACAATAGAAAGAAATTTGAGAAATTCACAACTATACACAGGCTTAAACAAACAATGGGTTAAAGAAGTCACACCAAAATATTTGAAATTACTTTAAGATGAACAAAAATGAAAACACAACATACCACAACTTATAGAATTCAGCTAAAGCAGTGCACAGAGGTAAACTGATATCTTTAGATACCTACATTAATAATGAAAGACTTCAAATCAATAATCTAACCTTCAACTATAGAAAACTAAAAAAAGAAGAGCAAACTAAACTTGGACCAAGCAGAAGGAAATAAATAAGACCAGAAAGGAATGAAATAAAAAAGAGAATAGAAAAACAACAGAAGAAATCAATGCAACCAAAGTTTGGTTCTCTAAAAAGATCAACAAACTTGACAGATCCTTAGCTAGATTGACAGTGAGAGAAAGAGAAAGAGAGAACTCAAGCTACCAAAATCAAGAATGAAACAAGGATGCTACTACTGATCTCTAGAAATAAAAACAATTATAAGGGAAGACCATGCCAACACATAGAAAACCCAGATGTGGGGCGCCTGGGTGGCGCAGTCGGTTGAGCGTCCGACTTCAGCCAGGCCACGATCTCGCGGTCCGTGAGTTCGAGCCCCGCGTCAGGCTCTGGGCTGATGGCTCAGAGCCTGGAGCCTGTTTCCGATTCTGTGTCTCCCTCTCTCTCTGCCCCTCCCCCGTTCATGCTCTGTCTCTCTCTGTCCCAAAAATAAATAAACGTTGAAAAAAAAATTAAAAAAAAAAAAAAAGAAAACCCAGATGTAATGGGCAAATTCCTGGAAAGACACAAATTATTAAAACTGACTCAAGAAGAAATAGAAAAATCTGAATAAATCTATAAAAAAAAGTAAAGAGATTGAACTATTAATTTTAAAAATTCTCACAAAGAATGCCCTAGGCCCAGATGGTTTCTATGGTAAATTCTATGAAACTTGTAAAGAAGAATGAGTTCCAATCCTTCACCAACTCTTACAGAAAACAGAAGAGGGCGAACATTTCCCAAATCATTTTATGAGGCCAGTGTTACCCTGATCCAAAACCCATACAAAGGCATCCCAAGAAAAGAAACCTACAGACCAAAACTATATTGAGACACCATTTCTTAATAAGATGGGCAAACATCCAAAGTTTAACAATATATTCTATAGATGAGGCTATGGGAAAACCAGAACTCTCTTAAAATCGTGGTGGAAACGCATAATGGTAACCTGCATGGAGGGGAAATTTGCAATATTTGCAAAATTACGTGTGCATTTGCAATTAATTACAGCAATCTCTCTTCTAGGAATCTAGACTCAAGATTACTGGCAAAACACAAAAGAATGTGTTGCACGGCTTTTTGTTGCTGTGAGAACTGTAAAAACTGAAAAACACCCACATGTCCGTCCAGTTGAATCAACTTACATGTATTCACCCAAAGATTTGGGCTATACAGTTACAAAAAGAAATGAGGAGTGGCTAATTCCCAGAAAAAGTGAAGACAGAAAGTACTCTTCCATTTATGTGAAAAAAAGAAGGAAGGATATATATATGGAATTAATATCATACACTAATATTTAAAAGTGGAAAGATTAAAAAAAATTTTTTTCAGTTTACTTGTCCGGAGGGAAAGATTAGGGGGAGAGATAGATACAGTAGTCAGATACTTCTGGATAAATCTTGTTTGCAGTTTTTGTTTTGTAATAATATAAATGTTTCACATAATTATAAAACAAAATTAAATTGCAAACCAATTTGTAAAAATCCAAAGTAAAATTAAAGAAGTGAATCCAACCATGTATCAAGTTTGCAGAATAACCACCCTGAGAAGAATCATTTTAAGAGATTTAAAAACTCTAATAGTATATACCTACAGTCAAAAAGAACAACAAAACAGTGTTTTAAACTGCATTTAGTAATTGTGTCATTAACATTAATATTGGCATTATAGGTCTGAAACTATATCTAGGATAAAACAAATGTCATTAGGAATAAGATTCAGCATAAGCACAAATAGACACATATAAGTAAATTAGTAATTAGTATTAGGGCAAAGTAAGTAAATTAGCTGTGTTTCTAAATTGGAATTAGATCTATCAGTATGAACTCATGATGCATATCTTACATATTAAATATAATCTATGTATTGTATACAATATGTATATTATATGAATGTGCACATACAAATATCACCATTCTGCCACTGCAAGGACTACAAACAATTCAATTCAGAAGGAGGATACTGATTTCTAAGTACCGTTTCCCACTAAAATGGCATTTAGAAATAGTCTTTGGAAAAATGGCCACATCCAGGTCTAGGGTAAGAAATGCACAAGGTAAGCCTGAAACACCTTTTCATCCCAGATAGCAACAACACTTTCAGAGACTCCTGGTGTTGTGCCAGAAGGATTCAAGAGCTAATGTGAAATTGGGACCATTTGAGCAACAATAAGGAAAGTTACTGCTGTGAACTGAAATGCATCAAATATGTTTCCATCCATGAATTCATACTGACACTCTGAGAAAAGAAACACATTAGTCACTTTGGGATGATGCCAGGGAACTAACTCATTACTCTGAAAACCAAAACCTTTTTCCTTTCCTGTGTGAACCACAATAACCAATTTGGTCAGGGGAAGTTTCTCTTTCTAAGTGAATTCCAGCAAATAAATGAAGAAGGAATGGTAGAATTAAAGATCACCATTTCGCAAGTTCTAGTGATATAAAGGCTCTAGGTGATCATCACCATGATCCCCTAACCTGACAAAAAATGGACAAGCAGACAAACAGGTGTCTCCTGATGGAAAGACACGTGGCACCAGCGAGTCTTGTCCAAAACCTCTTTCTGAATCTGAACAGCTCTTGAGATCTTACTACTGGTCAGGAAATGCAGGGCACAGAGTAGCACGAGAAACATCATGGGCTTGTCTCAGAGTCTCCTTTGAGGGGAACCCAAACCAAGACCCCAGAGACAGAGTGCAAGTGCTGGCTCCACGCCGTGCTCCCCCTGCCTAATTGCTGCTGCCTTCTCAGGGGTCCACACAGGTCACCACACAGGTCACTGTCCCAGATCCTCTCCCCAACTGTGATCACAGGCAAGCTGCTTGTTCCGTAGGAGCTTCAGTGTCCTTATTCTTTACCCAAGATAAGAAATACGCCACCTCTGAGGCTGGGTGACCAATTGGGTAGGTCACTACACAGACAGACAGCCCTGGCACCAGTTAACTGGCCTGTGTGTCTTCCTCGTCACTAGTATCAGTACGATTATCATTGGTTCAGACTGCTCTCTGGACGAGTAACAATCCTCACACGCTAATGGCGTGTCTACAGTTCTCGTGCATGGTTTCCTAGTGCTGGATCCTTCCAGATGCCGTGCACAGAGGACGAGACTTTCTGGAAAGGAGAATTCTGCTTGGGATCCCCTCCCTCCCTCAGCTCTGGCTCAGCGCCAGCCAACAAAAATATAATGTGAGCCACATATATCATTTTAAAGTTCGTAGTAGTCACTTTGGGGTGCCAGGGTGGCTCAGTCAGTTAAGCATCTGACTCTTGGTTTCAGCTCATGATCTAAGGGTTTGTGAGTTCAAGCCCCCTTCAGGCTTTGCACTGACACATGGAGCCTACTTGAGATACTCTCCCTCTCTCTCTCTCTCTCTGTCCCTCCCCTGCTCTTTCTCTTTCTCTAAGTAAATAAAAACATTCAAAAGTATTTTAAATAAGTAAAAATAAAGTTTCTAGCAGTCACTTAAAAAATAAATAGAAGTGGGTGAAAAAAAATTAATACTACATTTTATTCAACCCAAAACATCCAAGCTTTCATTTCAATATGCAATTAGTGTGAAATCATTATCACCGGTCTTGTCTTGGCCACCTTATGTGTTGTGTGCTCTGAGCACACTGCGTTTTGAACTGGGTGAATTTCAGGTTGTCGATGGGCAGCCACACGTGGCTCAGGCCACCACATTGCATATGGCAATTCCAGGTTGCTTGCCTCACTGTGCCAGCTCTGGGGAGGAGGCATGTTCACTTTGGGAAGGCTCGAATCTCATTCTCTCCATGTTATCTGACCCCAGAAAGGGCCCATTTGCCCCACTGTCTGGAGAGGCACTAACTGGCCGGCTGGGATGGGGGTGCTCACTGGCACTGAACACCAAGTTTCTCTACCTTGTAGCCACGATGGGGCATGAGTATGCCGCTAGGGAAGGCGAGACCCTCACCTGCCATGGGGGGCCTCCCAGCTCCTCCCAGTTTGATTCTTGACACCCCAGGAACACCCTGCCTCCATAATTCTGTCTTAATCTGTGCCATCCGAAATACCGCCATTGCCGCTGGGTGAGCACTGCCCTGCCCCCAGGCTGCATGCACCAGCAATACATGGGCGAAGTCACGCTTCACCCCCACTCTCATGGGACACAGTTGTCCACCTCTGGTAGGCACATACCTGAGGGAAGCTGATGAAAGCAAAGGACAGACCCCCTCCGCAGAAAATGGCCTCATCCACCTTCACAATCCAGCATCATCTCTGGAAGTCAGAGGCTCCTTGAGCCCCTGGGTGTCCTCCAGGTGTGGGAGTGGGCTCCTGCAGCTTAAGGGTGGGTACATGGCCCCAGGCTCAGGCTGCACCCCAGCCAGGGCTCTGGGGGGCTAACTTACTTTCCTGCCCCACCTCACATGATCACTCGGAGGCCTCAGTGTCCTCATCTACGAAATGGAAACCGCCCTAACTGCCGCTGCATCCAGTCTGTCTGCACTTCTGTGCACTCTTCTTGGAAATGAGAGAGGCACCCCGGGAGACCCACAAGTGTGTAGGGAGACCTAACCCCCTGCCTAGGGGGTTGAATGGAGGAGAATTTCAGGGTTTGGCTGATCTCTTTTCCTGCTAGGCTGAGAAAGCTCACTGAAAGCTGGAATAACCATGCCCATTCTTACAGTACACCCCCCATGGTGGTTTTAGGGTGACTGTGGATACGGGTCATGCAGGCTGCTGGTAGGATGGGGACAGTGGGGGTTAGGAACGCCCGGATGGGGACGGGAGTCATGTGGGACTCACACTGCATGCATACTGGAATTCACCTCGACCTCTGGCTCAGCCTCAGATGATTTGAGAAAGGATTACAGATGATTAGTGCCATGTGCTGCCTTCTCCCAGCTCCTCAGGGCCCGGGCACTGCCCGCCTGATGAGGGGCTTCTGAAAGAACGATTATGTCCAATTGTCTCAATTATGCAAACCATGCTGACATTTCTAGCAGGGGAAGGACTGGCGGGGGGAGGAGGGTCACTTCAAAGGGAAAGTTCTGGCTCCCCCCACCTCTCTCAGATCCCAAGGCTGTTTTCATGGGATCCCACACTGAGCAGCCTGGCAACATGGGGCCCTGGTTTCCTTTTCTGGCCTGGGAGCGAGGTCATGGGGCCATTGCCTCACCAGGATCATGAGGGGCCCGGCACGGGCGCTCACATGCTCCTCATGTGGACTTCTCCTCTTAAAGGGTGGGCCCTCCTCAGCCAGCTTCCTGTCTGGCCAGAGGAGGAAGCTGGAGGCCAGGCTGGGCCCTCCCCGCTCTGCCACGGTAGCAGGTAAGCTCAGGTGGGGCTAAGCACGGGTGCAGGGAAGCTCAGGTTGGGGGCTTTGCTTCCTGGGACCTGTTGCTCCTCTGCTGCTGAGACTGGCTGGATAAGGGTGTATCTGTTCTCAGCTGACAAGGCCTCCAGGATGATTCCCTGAGGGAACAAGCCCTGTGTCAGCCGGCCAACACCAGGTTCCAGCGTGATGAGGCTTCCTCAGAGCTGGCTTCTAAATGTAGGTGCCAGGGATCCGCAGAGAAGCCCCAGCTCCAGGGCTCAGCCTCCTTGCTGCTTACTGTTACTTCTTAGCATCTTACCTCTGTCCCTGTGCTTCCTGGAGAGCATGCCTCTTCCCGTGAGCCCTTGCTATCGCTAAAGTTCTTCCGGGGCGGGGGGGCAGGGGTTATATCTATAAGCCTTCATCAGCTGATATTTCATCTATTAGTTAAAACCTCAGGGTCAGGGGAAGCTCAGGGAAAAGATAGGTTCTACTACACAGGGCTGTGAAGGGAGGTGGGAATTCCCTCTCACTACCAGTGGGAAGTAAGAACCAGTTTCTGAAAGGCAGTTGAGTAGTATGCACACAAGTACAATTCTACGTCTAGGGATCCATTCTGAGGAAAGAATCCTGAAGGTAGGCCAGGATATACATAGCATTGTTTACTACAGTGAGACACATGAACAACCCAAATGTCCAAAACTGAGGATTGGGCACGTAAACCATGGTCTATCCACAGGATGAAATATAATGTGGCTACTTGCAAAAGGACAGAGAAGAATGTATAATGATAATGTGCAGAATGAACATGCTTTTCATGACAGACGCACACACACACGTCTAATCTGTTCCCAGAAAAAAAAAAAAAAACCTAGAAATATACTGAAAGTCTATCTGTTGTTATTCTAGGATCAAGGCCATATGGGTGATGTTTATTTATTCCTTGGTAGATTTGTATATTTCCTCTTCTTCTTTTACTTTAATCATTTTCTATAACAAATACATTTTCCTTTTGTTACCAGAAATTATACCTTTTTTTTTTAAGTTTAGCAAAAAGTAGCAGAAATAATGAGGAGCAGGCAGGGGCAGAGGTGGGGAAGAATGGAAATGTTTACAAGAGTCATTCCTGGGTTGATGAGGAATAGGAACTGAAAATGAAGGAGGGCAGAGAGGTAGGGAGGAAAAATATATGACAAATTTGCTCTGTCTGAATTAAATATTTAGGGAGGAATTAAAAAGGACACCAGCCTCTCTAGGAGCGGACTTCAGACAGGTTTGAATTTCGCGAAGGATTGTCTTTGGCAATCTTCACCAGATATCTTTCTGCACACTACCCAGCAGCAGTTTTAATTCATGGCATTTGCGATGGTATTTATAGCATAAATTGGCCACTGTCTGCAGTGTATTTCAGGCTCCAGAAAATGTAATTGGAAACGTCAACTAATGTTGAAAGCGTTTGCTGTAATTGTTTGTGTTTTATTGGTTATTTTCTAGGAGAAGTCTGGAATTTTGTTTGGTTTGGCTCTTTGCAACCCCACTTATTTGCTTTGCAAAGTTGATAAGTACAAGAAACAGAATGATATTCAGGCATTTTAAGTGGCTAGTCATCTTCGTACTGAGCTAAGTGAAAACAAAACACACTTTCCATTAACTTAAAATCCTCTTACTTGGAGCATTTGATATTTTTAGAAATCTCCCTTTTGCTTTGATTGGAAATGTTTTCAAGATGTCCTCTAATTGTGTGTGTGTGTGTGTGTGTGTGTGTGTGTGTGCACGTGTGTGCGCACATCACGCACACAAAACCTGGGCCTGGGAAAATAGAGGCGGCCATCCAGGGGAATAATGGGACCCAATCCCGGATCCTCTTCCACAACCTAGAAGTTAATGAGGTTCAACACCTTAATGCCTCCATTAAAAAGGTAGTAGCCTGGGGCGCCTGGGTGGCGCAGTCGGTTAAGCATCCGACTTCAGCCAGGTCACGATCTCGTGGTCCGTGAGTTCGAGCCCCGCGTCAGGCTCTGGGCTGATGGCTCAGAGCCTGGACCCTGTTTCTGATTCTGTGTCTCCCTCTCTCTCTGCCCCTCCCCCATTCATGCTCTGTCTCTCTCTGTCCCAAAAAAATAAATAAACGTTAAAAAAAAATTAAAAAAAATAAAATAAAATAAAAAGGTAGTAGCCAGAGACACACTGATATGCAAAGGGACCCGGGCAGTCGGTGGCTGCTATGCCCCTCCTTTTCTAGCTCTATTAGACTCTGCAATCGGTGAATGAATTACAGAATCCACTGGGAGCAACCAGGGTCCAGGAAATGGTTGGTTCATTGCCCCAGACACACATCACAAACAGGAGCAATTTTCCCAGGCTCCCACAGAAAACACCACAATTTATCTTCCTATTTTCCAGAAACTGTGCCTTCAATTGCTATCTATGTCAGGGGGAAGAATACATTTCCAATGCTAGAGATAGCTTAAAGAAAACAAGCTAATGACAGCCCACAGCTCTCCCCTTCCCAGCTGCCAGGTCTTCTTGTTGCTATGTGCCTGCCCATTCCCCCCACTGCTTCTGGCTCTCACCCCATCTGGTCTGCTCTCCCCGTAAACGTGGCAGGGAGACAGGAAGTCCTGTGTTCATTCCTTAAGGGTTGGTCACACTTGCTATGACCCAAGGTAAAATTAATGCTGAATTGGCAGGTGGCCTCTCTCCATGGGCCATGGGCCCTCCCTAGAGATTGGGTATTAGGGAGGGCAAATGTGTCAGGCATGATGAGGTGGAAAGCATGTTGGCCAGGAGTCACAGCAACAGCATCTTTTTTCTGTTAATCATTGGAGAGGTAATACACAAATATATAAAGTTGTACAACAGTGCAGAAGAGCCAGATGAAGGTCCTAACACCCCCAGCCCCACTGCTGAGCACGCTTGATGGTTTGATGTGTATTGTTCTAAACTAGTGCCTCCCAGTCAACTGTGCCACAGACATAACTTTAAATTGTACAGTAGCCGTGTTAAAAAAGGAAAGCCATGTTAAAATAAGTGAAACTAATTTTAGAATTTATTTAACTCAACATATCCCAACTATTATCATTTCAACATGTAGTTGTTCCTAAAACAAAAGTTATTAATGATATGTCATTTGTTTTGTACTTCAAAATTCGGCCAAATACTACTCCCCCACTTTTTTTGAGCTCTAATATCAGACATAAAAAATGGCAGTTTGCTGTCTTATACTTGAACTCACAGCATATCTCAGTTAAGATGGGCCAAATTTCAGGTGCTTAATAGCTGCATATAGCCAGTGGCTACTATGTTGAGCAACATAGCTCTAGACCTTTGCATATCAAGGTTTGTTCTTGTACAACTGGATCATACCAGAAAGATCTTAGTACAACTTTTTTTTCCAGTTAATAATAAAGACATTTACACTTTAGAACTTAACGTTCTACTTTAGAGTATCTGATACTTGCACAGCCCATGGTTGGATCTATCATCAATGGTTTAACAATTTCCTAATCGAGATGAAAAAAAAAATTGGAGGCTTCTAATTTTTCACTTGGTTCAAAATATATTGGAATAAACATCCATATATTGCCTCTATATGTGTAAAAATGTTTCCAGATAATAAACCCCTAGAGGTGGATGTGCTGGGTCAAAGCGTATGTTCGCTTGACCCCGTGACAGGTACTGCCCAGATCCCCTCCAAAAACATGCTGCCAGGAGTCTGTGAGAGAGAAGCAGATCCTTAGCCACCAGGCAGCCTTGGGGTTTGGACCTTAGTTCTCTTAGATGTAAAAACGAGGAGTTGTGCTAACCCTTCCTTGTTTCTTAAATGCCCACTTTTACAGCTCAAATGTTGACGGTTCCAGCCCATGTCTCCGGTGAGTGGGGCTGTGCATGGGTGAGAGCTCCCCTGTTCCTCAGTTGGCAGGGCAGGACCAGAAAGGCCGATGAGCAAACAAAGCTCCTCATGCATCTTGCCTGAGGTCAGCAGAAAACTCTCAATGAAGACCTGAACTCCTATTTTTTGTACAGTTACTATTACACTGTCTTTTATTAATATGGTGTTGTCTACTAAGTGCTGTCACAGCAAATGAGCAGAGGAGAAAGGACCAGCCCCAGCAGCCTGGCTCTTGAGCTGGCTGCCACAGGCATCATGTTGAGCTACATCAACTTCACTCCCACTGGTGTGCCACCCAGCATCCCTCCCCACCCCTGTGGCCTCAGCAACATCACCGCCCCTGAAGGACACAGTCCTTGTTCACACACACCGCCAATAGTGTGGCACACCCTCCCAGGTCCTGGGAGTCCTAGGAGAGGAAGTCCACCTAAAGAGTGGCAAAGGACCACTGAAAAGGAGAGGGTGCTCCCCATGGAAGCCAGGTGGGTACTGGGAGGTCAGCCTTGGTCTTCCAATCCTCTCTCCCATGGGTGCTGGTCTGAGCCCTCCCACAGGGAAAACCAGACTGAGCTCTCAGGTAATGTCAAGGAGGCCCTATACACACTGGCTTTCCAACTAGTTTGCCCTCCTGAGCAAGCCAGTCAGGAGAGGGAGCTGCAGAGGGGGCCCCTCCGAGACCCTTGTGGCAATTCCCAGGTTCCCAATCAGGGAGGAGCTGGTGATGGGGGCAAGGGAAGATTCATCCATCCATCCCCATCCATCCCCAGCTGTGTGGGATTGAGTCTTCCAACCAGGGGCATGGGGTGTCTTTGCATTTGTTCAGACCCTCTTTCCTTCCTTCAGCAAAAGGTCTTATAGTTTTCAGTGTGTTGGTCTTTCACCTCCTTGCTTAAGCGTTTTCCCAGATATTTTATTCTTTTTGATGTTATCATCAACGAGATTGTTTTCTTAATTTCCTTTTTGGATTCTTCACTGCTGGTGTTTGGAAACACAACTGATTTTGGGTTAATGATCTTGCACCCCAAAACTTTGTTAACTTTGCTTATTAGCTGTAGCAGCGTTTTTTTTGTGGATTCTTTCAGAGTTTTGCTTTGTTTTATTTTGGGCTTCATCTGTATTCCTAAGCAATATATTGTTTAGCTTTTTCTGCTTTTGAACTTTATATAAACAGACTCACACTGTGTGTCCCCTCGGGGACTTGCTTCTTTTGCTCTGGGTTATGTTTTGAGAGCCATTCATATGATGTGGTTTGTCTGTTTCTGTTGCCATGTAATATTCCCTCATGTGAATATGTGGGGATGGACTTACAGGTCCTACTGCAACTGGGCATCTGGGTTGCTATTTGTTGGGGATCTCATGAATGGGAACATGCATGTGGGGTCTCCTGGTACACACGAGCATGAGCACATTTGGGGGGTAAACCCCAGTATAGAATTGATAGACTCAAGCATGTGGCTGCTGTGCTTCTCCAGATGATGCCAAAAGGCCTTCTGTCCTCCTTAAAAGGAGGAGCTCAAAAGCATCTGCCCATTTTGGAGAAAGCATTTGGAATCAGCCAGAGGAGACAGATGTGTGATGAGGGACAGGGCTGTGCACAGGAGTCAAGTCCAGCTGCCTGGCATGAGGCCAGCCAGGACTGGTGGCTTCACTATGACCCAGTCTCTTCTCCTAGTGCCCATTCACCTCCCAGAGTCCCTACCAAAGCCCTAACCCCTCCACTGCCTCAACTTCCTCGTATTTAAAACCACAGTGAGGGGAGCACGTGCTCTCTGTAGACCTCTGCCCCCCAACAGCCACTGCATCTCCATTCAGTGTGGCAGTCATCGTGACCACAGTGAGAAATGGGATCAGGGGCTCTGCCTTTTTTCTGCTGTTCCCTCTTCTGAGAGCGCCTTTCCCCTTTGCTCCTGCGCCCAGCTGAATTCTCCTCAGGCTTCAAGGATGAGCTCCCTCCCTGTTTTCCCCACCTGGCAAGTCCCTCCCCAGGGAGAAGCCCTGTCCCCCCACACCATGCACAACTTTACAATGCCAGTGTATCTGCCTGGGAGCTCCCGAGGGCTGAGTGCACTCAGTACACCTGGAACCAGCAGAGCCTACAAGGTGAGGGGGCTTCATAAGCTACTAGTGTGAAATACACAAATGCTGGCTTTCTCTCATGTCACACAAGGTGGTCTGGGGCTACAGAGGTCCCAGTGAACTTCTGAAGACATATTTCCTCTGATGTAACCCTCCCAAGTTTTCAATGCTGAGCTGTGTGTAGGAACACTTATCTATAAATACATGAGCAGCCTAGACACTTGCCATGAGTCACGGGTCACTACAGACCACAATGGTCACATAGATCTAGAAGAACACAGCAAATGAGAACCCCATTTGGGATGCTCAGCCATGCCCCCTCCTTCACACCCGGCCCCCCACCCAAATCTACACAGCTGCTCCCACCCCAGTCCTCACCTCCCAGAGTGGACCCTGCAGGAGTGCCCATCATTGCCAGACCCCTCGCCCCTTCCTCGAATTGTAACAGGACTCAAGGGGTTTGCCACTTGGGGTGCAGCATATTGAACACAACCCAAAGAACCGTTGAAAGCAAAGAACTTTTTATTATTTGTTGCAGGTGAGAACACAGGGAGATGGCTCTCAAAGCACCATCTCCCTGTGGAGTTAGCATAGAAAGCTTTTTTTCAGTGTATCAGGGGGAGGGGAGGGGAGCTTGCATATACGTTAAGGAATGTATACATATCCTATTACTTAGGCACTTTGGTTCAATTCTGCAAGACTGTCAATTCCTAGACTGTCAACATGCTAGTGTGTACATTGTATGTTTGAAAAAATGGTGGAAAACTCCACCCACAAGAGGAGATCTTAGTATTATAATGAGCTAAAGGTAACTTCAGGACAACTCAGGGGTGAGGAGGAAGGGTGAGGCACTTCTATGCAGTCCTCAACTCCAATCTGGCTCAAACTGGCTCATGTAAGGGGCTGTCAGGGGAGACCCATCTAGCAAGGGGCTCTCAGGTGAGTGAAACACCTTGGCTGGTGTTTCCTTGGTGTCTCCTTGGCTGTAACTGTTGGTTCTGCCAAAAAAACCCATGTTTTCTCTACTTATGCCCCTTCCTCACCTCCCTTCTGCTAGTAGCGCTTAGGCCTCTTATTTGAGTAACTTCCCTTTGCATTTTAGTTAACAAAATCTGTCCCATCCTGGCTCTCAGTCTCTGGGAGTTGACTATTGCAAACTAGCCAATCTGCTGCACAGGCACTACTGAAATATGAGAGGTGCTTGCCGATTAATGGATTAATGCGTGCACGCTGGTCCCCAGGAGCCGCAGGAAACCGACTTAGCATGACTTAGATAATATTGTCAGCACAGAGCTGCTATGAGGCCAGGGAGGAAGAACACTGGTAAAAGAAAACCTTGGAAAAACACAAACCAAGATTTGTGTCTGACATTCTTAAGGGCTGGTGAGTGAGCCGTGAGTTTGGAAGGGAATGATCCCTGTCTCATCAAAGTGTCCCTGACGTTGGGGACAGCTGGCCAGGCCTGGGCTTGACTCTTAGTCCTGCCTTCCCACAGGCTTCCTGCTTCCTCTGCCATTGACAGGGGAATTAAGAACAATGTATTCCAACGCCCACCGACCCTACCTGAAAGACCCTGGGCATTTAAACGGAAGCTAAAATCTTACCCTTGTTATACTTCATTCAGTTTATGCTTACTTAAGACACTCAAAAACTATTTACTGAATACCAATCTCTGCCAGACAATGGGCTTGAGGTTTTTCACACTAAACTGTGTTTAATCTTTACAACAATCCCACTTAACAGGCAAGATAATCGAGACTCAGGAAAGTTAAATAAATTGGCCACGGTCATAAAGATAGGAAACAGTGAGTCCAGGGGTGCCTGGGTGGCTCAGTTGGTTAAGCGTCCCACTCTTGATTTTGGTTCAGGTCATGATCTCATGGTTCACAGGTTTAAAGCTCTGCATCGGGTTCTGTGCTGACAGTGCAGAACCTGCTTGGAGGTCTCTCTCTTTCCCTCTCTCTCTGCTCCTCCTGCGTGCTCTCTCTCTCTCTCTGTCTGTCTCTCTCTCAAAATAAATAAATAAACTTAAAAAAAAAAAGGAAAAGGGACAGTGAATCTGGGAGCTGACTCAAGTATGACAGAATCCAGAGTTGTTTTCTCACCACCACACCTTTTATTGTATTTTTACTTTAGGGACCACCTTCAAAGCCTTAACCCAAAGAAAAGACTTTAATAGTAAAGCCCACTGGGAAGATTCTTTCCAGGGTGTGACTCCACGAGGAATATGCCAGGGAGGCGTTGCCTCCTAGTGGTGCCACAGGGTAGAATCCCATGCACCTGGGTAAAGCGTGAGGAAGCTCTCTGTACAAGTGATGCAGGCTGGCCGGGTCCAAGGATCAGCCAAGAGGGCCCTTGGCTTCCCACAGGAGAGAAATCAAGTGCAAGCCTAGAGGAACTGAGAGCAGAGTTTACTGAAAACATACAGCAAATACAGACAGAGTGTCTGGAAGACTCAGGAAGGAAAGGAGAGTAAGTCTTGTCTTTGCTTGGGGTCTGGGGTATTTATTAAGGATGGTGATCTGGTGTATGTGTTCTCTCAGGCATCCAGGAACTGGTCAAAGCAAGGACAAGTGCTCAGGAGCCAGGAGTCTTGGTGTCATGGTGTCTGGAGTCAGTGGTCTTGGAAAATGTACAGGACAACCTCACCGGTCACTCCTTAGATGTTATCCATCATGCTGGAAGTCTCCAAAGAAATCATTAACTCCTTGACTTTACGAGGAGGACTTACATTAAGTCATGTGTAGGGTGGGGGTGCAGGTCCTAACATGAATAGAAGAGCAGGCCTTCCCAGGATCCCTGCAATTTCCCTAGTTCACAAGGGCTCAAGAAGATGCCCACAAATATCACTGAACTGTCATTTTTTAAAAGTTCTTTACAAGAGTATGTGTGTTGGAATAAACAAGAGAGAGTGTCCGAAGGGCACACAGCAACCGTTAGTGGGCGTCACTGCTGGAGGCTAGGGGTTGGAGGGAGAAGGAGGGAGAATCACTTTTCAATTCAGACACTCCTTTTTTTAAATGTTTATTTATTTTTGAGAGAGAGAGAGAAGAGGGGAGGTGCAGAGAGAGGGAGACACAGAATCTGAAACAGGCTCCAGGCTCGGAGCTGTCAGCACAGAGCCCAACACGGGGCTCAAACTCAAGAACCATGAGATCATGACCTGAGCCAAAGTTGGATGCTTAACCAACTGAGCCACCCAGGCGCCCCTCAATTTAGACACTTCTAAATCTTTGTCATTGTTCCATTGAGCATATATTAGTTGAGGGATGCTTGTGGGGTTTGTTGTTTATTTTAAATTCTAAGCAAAGGAAAAAAACCCACATCATCCCCCCATGCCACCAGCCCATCCCCACCCTGTGCCCCAGGCCTGAAGCTTTTGAGGCCATCTCTAAAAGGAAAAGAATAGGAAAATGTGAGCTCTAAATCAAGATTCAGGTCTTAGAGAGGTGGGTGTGGGGCCCTATAGCTGAAGCTTCTCTGTCGTTGTGGTGGATCATCGCCCAGGCCAGTGGCCTCTGCACCTCTTCATGTTATAGGGTGACCATGTTACAGGGTGACTCCCAGGCCTGCTCCCACCCATATCCACCAGGCCCCCTAGAATGTGTTTTCTCATTTTGATGCCAGGTCCACTTGTAACCAGGGCACTGGGGCGCAAGAGCACCTGGTCCAAATAGACCAGTTTCAGCCATTTCCCATTGGCAAAATCCAAAGGCAGAGAGGCAGGTGGTGGGTGAAACAAGAAAGGAATTTATTTCAGCAAGGCCAACCCCAGGAAGACAGCGGACTAGAGTCTCCAAGACTGTCTCCTAAGTGCGGAAAATACTTCCAGGTATTAGAGAACGTGGACATATAAGGAGAATAGGGAGAATGTGGGACAAAAGCCAGTGGGAATGTGTAAGTGGGCAGTGAAGGTCAATTCATCATTGTCTTGGGGTCAAATACACGGGGGCTCGCTGGCATCAGGACAGAACTTACTGCTCTTCCCATCATGGGATGATTTGCCCAGCAGGTCTTTTACCTGAGTTAAGAGACAAGCTGGAAAGGAGAACTTAATCAGTTAGAAAGTACCAGCTAAGGTCAAAATGAGGTAGTTGAAGTCCTCTGTCACACTCTTCACGGGCCTCCCCACTGTCCTCCAGCTGCTGTGTGGGCCAGCGAGGGCCAACCTGCCAGGGTTACCAGTGACCTGTTGTGGGCACCATGCTGAGCCATATTGGAGTCTGTGGGAGAAAGAACAATGAGTGTCCTATATACACTTACCAAAATATCCCCTCATGTTTAAACCGTGTGGGAAAGTAAGAACTCTACAGTCAAAAAACATGACTGTATAAAAAGCCTCACGCTGCCCAACGTGCTGGCCTGTCACACAGTAAACCCTCGTACACTGCCCAGTAGGGACATGCTGGCTGCACAGCCCAAGAGCTGTGAGCTGATCAGAAACAACCCTAGCATAATGAGGCAAGATCATAAAGAGAGCAACAACCTGTCTTTAAAATGTTGATATCGTGATCACAAGGGATTCTTGGCATTGATTTTATCTTTTTTAAATTTTGTATAAAATGGGGCACCTGGGTGGCTCAGGCGGTTGAGCGTCCGACTCTTGACTTCGGCTCAGGTCATGATCTCATGGTTCAAGGGTTTGAGCCCTGCATCAGGCTCTGCACTGATAGTGTGAGCCTGCTTGGGATTCTCCCTCTCTTTCTTTCTTTTTTTCTTTCTCTCTCTCTCTCTCTCTCTCAAAACAAATAAACTTTATTTATTTTTTTTTTAATTTTTTTTTCAACGTTTTTATTTATTTTTGGGACAGAGAGAGACAGAGCATGAACGGGGGAGGGGCAGAGAGAGAGGGAGACACAGAATCGGAAACAGGCTCCAGGCTCCGAGCCATCAGCCCAGAGCCTGACGCGGGGCTCGAACTCACGGACCGCGAGATCGTGACCTGGCTGAAGTCGGACGCTTAACCGACTGCGCCACCCAGGCGCCCCAAAACAAATAAACTTTAAAAAAACGAATCAAAAAATAAAATTTTGTATGAGATGCTATTTATCTTAGGTACTGAATTTTTGACACCCTGCCCATCACCCAAGAAAGGCACAGCAGGCCCAATAGTGCTATGCCTTCTGAGCACTGATTCCTTCCCTGGATGTCCAGGTGCCAGCACTGACATCAGAGACATCTCCTCTGACTTATCTCCCTTACAGCATGAACTTGCAGTTCCTTGAGAGGACTGGCTTGGGAGGACCCAAATAGAGCAGTGGGAAGCTGAGGGCCGCATGGGCAATGGATCTCAAAAGCTTGTTAAAATACAGGTTCTCACACCCTGATTCTGATTCCAGGGCCTGGAGTGAAACCTAGATATCTTTTTTTTTTTTAATTTATATTTAGTTGTGGTAAGATACGCACGATGTAAAATTTGCCATCTGAATCATTTTTAAGAGTATGGTTCACTGGCATTGAGTCCATTGACACTGCTGTCCAGCCATCATCACCATCTACTCCAGAACGTTTTCATCCTCCCAAACTGAAACGCTACCCATTGAACACTAAGTCCTCATTTCCCCTCCTCAGCCCTTGGCACCCACCACTCTTAGTGCCTGTCTCTACAAATTTATTTTAGGCACCTCATATAAGTATTTGTCCTTTGTGACTGGCATATTTCACTTAGTGTACTGTCCTCAAGGTTCATCCACATTGTAGCAGGTGTCAGGATTTCCTTCCTTTTGAAGACTGATAATATTGCTTCATATAGGTAAACCACATTTTATTTTGAATAATCCTGCTATGAACACAGGTGTATAAATATCTCCCTGAGACTCTGTTTTCAATTCTTTGGGGCATATGCTCCACAGTGGAATTACTGGATCATATGGTAATTCTAAGTTTCATTTTTGAGGAGGTACCATAACTGTTTTCCATAGCATCTGTTTCATTTTATTTTTTTATTCTTAATTTAAAAAATCTTTTTAATGTTTATTTTTGGGAGAGAGAGAGAGAGAGAGAGAGACCGGGGGAGGTGCAGAGAAAGAGGGAAACACAGAGCCTGTAACAGGCTCCAGGCTCTGAGCTGTCAGCGCAGAGCCCGACGTGGGGCTCGAACCACCAACTGTGGGATCATGACCTGAGCCAAAGTCGGACGCTTAACCAACTGAGCCGCACAGGCGCTCCAGCATCTGCTTCATTTTAAAAGGATTATTAATTTATTTATTTTGAGAGAGAGAGAGTGGGGGAGAGGCAGAGAGAGAGGAGGAGAGCGAGAATTCCAAGCAGGCTCCATGTTGTCAGTGCAGAGCCCGATGTGGGGCTCGAACTCATGAACCATGGGATCATGACCTGAGCTGAAATTAAGAATCAGATGCTTAACCGACTGGGCCACCCAGGTGCCCCTGCTCCATTTTAAAATTCCACCCATAGTGCACAACTGTTCCAATATCTCCACGTCCTCACCAACACTTGTTATTTTCTGTTATGTGTGTGTGTTTTCAATCGTAGCCATCCTAATGGTGTGAGCTGATATCTCTCTGGTTTTGACTTACCTTCCCTAATGATTAGTGACACCGAGCATCTTTTCATGTGTTTGTTGGCCATCTGTATGTCTTTTTTGGAAAATGGCTAGTCCAGTCCTCTGCCCATCTTTAATCGGGATGTTTACTATTGTTGTTATTGTTAAGTTGTAGGTTTTTGTGTGTGTGGTTTTTTTTTTTTTTTTTTTTTTTACATATTCTGGATGTTGATTCTCTATCAGATATATGATTTGCAAATATTTCCTCCTGTTCCAGAATTGCCAGATACTTACATTTTTAACCACTTCCCCTGCACCATCTTTGAAGAACACAGGCACAGACCCTGTGGACCCCTTTCTAGAAGCAAGTTTCTGGGCCAGGTTCTATCAAAGAGAAGGAATAGAGGGGAAAAGATAGGGAGGAGACCTGGCTCCACTCAGGACCCAGTGGCCCATTCTAGGACAGGTAGCAACCCTCACCTGAGCACCTACCAGGCATAGGTCTCCAACATCTGAAAGAGAAGAGGCGAGGAGAGTGGTGCAGGCCCTGGCACCCAGAAACTGTGGCTTCCCCCATCCACAGAGTAAGGCAACCTCCTTCAAAAGTATGATCCAAAAAAAAGCACGGCCCACCCCTGAGTCCCATCCTCTCACATCTGTGAGGCCACTCACATCTGTGAAGTGCACCTTGTGTTTAGAAGTGCCCATCTGGCTTACCTGTATGTGATCCTGAAAATGGGGAGCAGAGAGAGCTGACATCCATATGGACATGTGACTTTCAGGAGCTCTCCCCTCAAATGGTTCTGCCTGGGGCTGGGGCTAGAAGCTGACCTTGGCCACCTTGCCTTCTCTCCCTTCATTTCCTCCTGCCAACCCATCATCTTACCTGAGGTCCTGATCACCCCTTTTTTTCTAGGCTCAGTGGAGAGCCCTCAGCTGGAATACAAACTGCCCATGTACTTTGTGCATTGGTCTTCATTGGTGACCAGCACAGCTGTCTGGA
This sequence comes from Herpailurus yagouaroundi, assembly GCF_014898765.1. Lineage (NCBI taxonomy): Eukaryota > Metazoa > Chordata > Mammalia > Carnivora > Felidae > Herpailurus > Herpailurus yagouaroundi. The sequence continues at coordinate 21,647,217 of NW_024412416.1, read as the reverse complement.
GGGCGGGAGAATTCGATATCCCAACAAAGGGCCCATTTGTATTTCCTCTCCTCCTTCAAATGGTCCAGGATAAGTGGATGTGGGAGTGGGTCCCACAGGCCTTCATTCCAGGATATTGAAATATCCTCTGCACCTGGGGTCTTTTGCTGCATCTGTATGACCTGAAGGTCTTTCCTGTCAATGGTAAAAATGAGGAGCCCGTATCAGTCTCAGTACCCTAAGCCCAGCTGCTGCCTGTGTGGCTGGCCTAGCTGCATATCTGGATTGCTCTTTTCTTCTGTTTTGCTTTGGTTTTTCCTCCTAATTGACTATTTGCACTTGCTCAGGGCGAATAACCACCCTGCATTCCATCCAAGGTCAGCAACCCTCTCACTTAAGGTGAGGTCAGCCTGGCAGGTAGCACCTGTGAGAAGTGTACCCGGCATCTGGACAGCACCACTTTGAATTAAGGCCTTGTCTTATGTGGTTTGACTGCATCAAAAATGATCATTCCAAAAGCAAATGGGTGTCTGCTCACATTTTAACAGGAAAACCAAATTTTGATGAAATCCATACACCAAATTCTGGCAAGACTTTTGTCTTTGTCCATTCAGGTTACTATAATAGAATGTCATAGACTGGGAGGCTCATAAACTTAATTTCTCACAGGAACGCTGGCAAGTCCAAGATCAAGGCACCTGCAGATTTGATGTCAGGCGACCCCTTCCTGGTTCACAGATAGCTGTCTCACATGGTGGAAGGAGCAAGGGAACACTCTGGGGTCTATTCTGTAAGGGCACTAATCCAAGTCATTAGGGCTCCAACCTCCTGACCTAATCACCTCCCAGAGGCCTCACCTCCTAATACCCTCACACTGGGGTTAGTATTTCAGCATGTGAATTTTGGGGGAACACCAACATTCAGTCCATTGCAACTTTTTCTACAAGTGTAGAAAAATAGATAACCTTTTTAAATTCTGAATTAAACTACTAGTTACCATTCAAGATGTGTCCTAGGGCTCCATTATTTGCAATCACAGCTTAAAATATGCATGGGGCGCCTGGGTGGCGCAGTCGGTTAAGCGTCCGACTTCAGCCAGGTCACGATCTCGCAGTCCGGGAGTTCGAGCCCCGCGTCAGGCTCTGGGCTGATGGCTCAGAGCCTGGAGCCTGTTTCCGATTCTGTGTCTCCCTCTCTCTCTGCCCCTCCCCCGTTCATGCTCTGTCTCTCTCTGTCCCAAAAATAAATAAACGTTGTAAAATATGCATAAATCCAAGATGATGGAATGGGAATCTGCTGTGTTATTGAAAGATTACAAAATTAGTGATGCCGCTGAAACATCAAAGGTGTTACCATGAGGCTGGCCCCTTGGAGCCCACTACAGTTGGGAGACCCTGGGCTCAGAGACTCTGAACACCGGCCAGGTACCATGGGCAAAGTCTCATTTTCTTTTTTTCTTTTTGTCTTTAATTTTTTTAATGTTTACTCATTTTGAGAGAGAGAGAGAGACAGCAGGGAAGGGGCAGAGAGAGAGGGAGACACAGAATCTGAAACAGGGTCTCAGCTGTGAGCTGTGAGCACAGAGCCTTCATGTGGGGCTTGAACCCACGTATCATGAGATCATGACTTGAGCCAAAGTCAGACACTGAACCAACCTTGCCACCCAGGTGCCACTTTTCTTATTTTCTTTTTAAAATCAGTTATATTTTTCCTTAGAAAATTAAAAACATGATATGAATGACGAAGCAACTAGAGGAAAAAATTCTGATTCCCCTACCACAAGCACAAGCTGACAAGTTAATACATTTGCTTCTTTTTTTCCTGGCTTTATTTAGTATTCCCTCTAAAAAGAGAAATGTCTTTAGAGCAGTGCTCTTTCTGATAGCCAGGGAGTGACAACAACCCAGATGTCCATAAATTGATGAATTCCTGCAATGGAATATTACTGAGGCATAAAAAGGAATGAAGCCCAGACACCTGCTACATGATGAACCTTGCAAACATTCTGTTAAATGAAAGAAACCAGCCGTAAAAGGCTCCGTATTGTATGATTCCATTTATATAAAATGCCCAGAAGAGGCAAATCCATAGAGACAAAAAGCAGACTCGTGGTTGTCAGGAACTGAGGGGCTGTGGGGGCTGGGGAATGACTGCTAATAAGTAAAGGACTTTTCTTTAGGGATGGCAGATGCTCTGGTGTTAGTGCAGTTTCACAATCTTGGGGATATACAAAAAAAACAAAAACAAAAACAAAAACAAAACAAAAAACCCTGCACATTTTTAAAATTTATTTGTTTATTGAAGTTTATTTATTCATCATGAGAGAGAGATGGAGAGAGTGCGCAAGTGGGGAAGGGGCAGAGAGAGAGGGGGGTCTGAAGCAGGCCCTGTGCTGACAGCAGAAAGCCTGATGTGGGGCTCGAACTCATGAACCGTGAGATCATGACCTAAGCCAAAGTCAGATGCTTAACCGACTGAGCCACGCACTGCACATTTTAAAAGATGAATTTTAGGGTATGTGAATTATAGTAAAAAGAAAGTAAAAAGGGGGTGCCTGGGTGGCTCAGTCGGTTGAACATCCGACTTCGGCTCAGGTCACGATCTTGAGGTTCGTGAGTTCAAGCCCAACATCAGGCTCTGTGCTGACAGCTCAGAGTCTGGAGCCTGCCTCAGATTCTGTGTCTCCCTCCCTCTCTCTCTCTCT
>NW_024412416.1:21530708-21644434 GCF_014898765.1 Herpailurus yagouaroundi | reverse complement strand
CTCTCTCTCTCTCTCTCTCTCTCTGTGCCTCCCCCGCTTGTGCTTTCTCTCTCTCTCTCTCTCTCTCTCAAAAATAATTTTTTAAAAACTTAAAAAAAAAAAAAAAAAAGAAAGGAAAGGAAAAGGGAAAAGGTCACTTCCTATGGCCTAAAGACCCAGCTCTGCTCCCGGGCTCCAGTCTGGAGGATCGCATTACATTGTCCCAGGAAGGGCCCCTGGATAGAAGAGGGTTGGAGGTCTGGGGAAGAGGGAACACTGGCCAAGGAGAGGCGGGGGCTCTGATGACCCCCCCCCCCAGCGTTTCCTCCAGGCCAGCCCTGTCACCTCCAGGGGATGGTGATGATAAAGCACAGGAAATCAGATCTTGAGGTTCTCCCAAGCACTATCACTCAAGTCTCATGTTATCATCCCCACTCTACAGATGTGAAAACTGAGGCCCAGCACCTGAGGGGCAGCCTCAGCATGGGCCCTTACCTGGGGCTCCTACTGGTTCTCTTTGTTGTAAGGGGCCATGAGGCAAGGTCTGTCCGGCTCAAGAGTCTCTCCTTGTCTGGCCAAAGCAGGAGCATCAGCCAAACCACACCGAAATAGCCTGTGGGTTGGAGCCCAAGGCCTCCTTCTTGCTGGAGTGAGTGGGTGGCAGGTGGAGTAGGAACAACTGTGGAGTTTTAATCTTTGTGCGCCTGAAGATGGGTGGCCTGTGCCAGTGTTTGGCGGGGAAGTTGTCTGGTTCTCTGGGATGGAGAGTTTCCAGGCATGCAGGTGCTGCCCCAGGTGAGGCCCACAGGTGCTCCTGGCAGCCAGGCAAGGGCAGGTCGGGGCCCTGTGTGGGGACCCACAGCCACCTACCACTGTGCGAGAACATCCACCAGCGTTCCCACACACAACGGCATTCCAGAGAAGCCAGAAATCCAGATTTTCACATGTAATCCCCCTCTGGGTTAATAGCAGAGAATTCTTCTCTTTATACAAGGGTCAAATCAAGTCCACGTGTGGGTCACATGCAGCTCTGCGATGAGCATTTTGAGGCGTTGGCTCTAAATACATACAGGAGATAGGCAGTTTCCTTTGGCTAAATGGGTCCACAAATCAGTCATTTCACTGTAGGGTTTGCTGTTAATTTTGGCCCAAGAAACAGGGCCATTGAGTAAACAGAGACTCGCCTAACAGTAAACCAGCTCTTATGTTTGGAAGCCACTTCCCAGGATCAGTCACAGCTGGCCCAGGCCAAACGCCACTCCCTGCGGTCCTGGCCCTGTCTCCTGCCTCCCTCTCCTCCCACAGGCCCCACTCCACCACCCCTCAGCCCTCTCACCCTTCCCAGCCCCCACCCCATCACCCCACCCCAGCCTCAGTCTTCTCAAAGGTGTCCCCCTGCAGACTCCTCCTTCCTCTTGCACATCTCCTAGAGGGTCATCCCCCTGGTGTGGGCCACACTCCAGTCTTCCTACTGGTATCCTGGCTCCCCTTTGCTCCCCTATAGCCACATAAGTTCATGCTGCCCCTCTGCCCACCACTTATTGTGACCTAAAGTCTGTGCAGAACACGCCCACCTGCATCTTCGGTTCCCAAGTCTGCCACATACCCAATCCATGCTCCTCAGCAAGCACCTGCAGCTCTGTCTGCCACAGGGCCTTTGCACATGCTGTTCCAGCACCCTAGAATTCCCTTCTGGTCTTTCACTTCACAGTTTAAATGTATAGCCTGTTCAGCCAAGACTTCCCAATCTAACAAGCCTCCTACCCCACCCCACGTGCACACCACCATACTCTACCACACCCTCTTCTTTATTCCCTTCATGTTCTTACCACAATCAGCAATGCTCTGGTTTATCTGCTGCCTTGTTTGCTATTCTTTGCTACTTGACCACAATGGAAGCCCCCTGAGGGTAGGGCCATGACTACCTGGCTCACCTCCACCCCCAACTCAGAGCCCTGAACCCAGCCAGCCCCACACTGGCCACATGATGGCACTCACAAAACACCTGGAACATGAAGACGTGGCAGCCTAGTTTCTGCCTTCACTTCACTACTATGAGAAATGCCCACTAAACACTCATCTCCTGGGGGGGCCTCCTCCTGCCCCTCCATGGCCCATCCCCATCTCACTGAGGTGGGAAACCCACCCCCTTCCCTCCATTTCCTCACCCACCTACTGCTCAGCACCACCTCTTGCCCTCAGTCACCCTGTTCCCGTCCCTCCCCCCTATTCTCCACATGCACCCTCACTCCCTCTGCTGTACACATGCTGTTCCACCCACCCCACCATTCCCTGTCCCCAAATGTCTTCAGCCCACCTGTCCAAATCTTGCCTATACTATGAAGTTTCCTCCCCGTACTTACCCACTCTGAACTCCTGGCACCTGGTGGTTTTTGAACCACCAGGTGAAGGCTAGACTGCATACCGCCTCTATTTCCATCATGCAACTTACTATCCTGTGATAAAACTAATGACTAGGATTTCCATTTATATCTAGTACCTCCCAGATACTGTACAGGTGTTACCCCAGCTGAGGCTGAAAGTATGCAAAGCAGTTCCCATTTCAGAGATGAAATGGGGGTGGTGGGGGGGGGGGCTGCATGTGACCCACACATGGACTTGGGCAGCTCAAGGGGCTTGGGGAGCATGATGGTGGCACCACCTCTGTGTCTCCTCACTGGGCCTCACAGACAGACTTTCCAGTAAGGGAGCACTCCTGCAGGTGGGATTTTAATCTTCAGTGCTAGTGTTCCTCTTATCTGGCCCTAAAGCACTTAAATAACCATTTGAGGGGCACCTGGGTGGCTCAGTCCATTAAGCGTCTGGCTTCAGCTCAGGTCATGATCTCTTGATTTTGTGGGTTCAAGCCCCACGTTGCACTCCGTACTGATAGCTCAGAGCCTGGAGCCTGCTCAGATTCTGTCTCCCTCTCTCTACACCCCTCCCCCACTTGCACTCTCTCTTTCTTTCTCTCAAAATAAATCTTAAAAAAATAATAACCATTTGTGATGGGCAGGAATATTTTGGATGAGTGGGCACCATCTCTGACCCAACAGGGGGATCTGAAGGGTCTATAAATGAACCACAGGAGGCTCTGCTCTTCTTTCATTTCACAAGGATGCCCTTTGTAAGATTCCATGGCTCTTTGTTGTTACCTTGGCGGTACTCAGCCCTGGTAGCAGAGGCGGGAGGGGAAGGAGGAAAGTTGGACTCAGGGGTCCTCCACCCATTGCCTTTCACCTGCATCAGTGACTCCCAGCCATTCAGGAGGCTGAACCCCTCCCCACCATGAGCAGAGAGAGTCTCCTCAGGTGACCTGGGTTACCTCCCTTCTGCTCTGTGTGCACCCCACTGGGGTGTGTGGGCCCAGGGGGCCAGACTGGGGTAGGCCAGGTTGATAAGAGCTGGGCCGCTCTGGAAATGCTCCACCCGAGGGATTTATTGATTTATTCAGTCATTACAGGGTAATGAGCAACTTCTCTTTGCCAGGCACTCCTGGAGGCACTGGGGATAAAACAGAGAACTGAACAGGGCTTCGCCTTCCATGGCTTTTGTAGGAGGAGAGAGGGAAGGGAAGAGAGGGAGGAGGTTAGTGGGATGGAATGTATGAAGGACAGAGAGCAGGGGGTGGGGGTGTGATGGGGAGCCAGAGAGCCTCCCTGAAGAGGGGACATTTGAGTACAGGCCAAAACACTGTGAGAGATTGCAGGCAAAGAGTGGCTATTGTATCTTTTGTTTATCCTCAGAAGATTCTAGAATATTTCTGGAGACTCAGCAGTAACTTGGAATTTTGAACTAAGGATGCTCTTCAGGACTAAACTTTTTTTAAAAAAATCAGTAGTTGATATTTAAAGTAAAGCACTTTTTTCCCCAAGGGAAAGTATGTTAGTCACGTGCTAACATATTCATTAGGAAAAAAAAGAAAAGATTTTTGGTGAAGCAGAGAGAAATGGGGCCATTTTGTGGATGCCAGCTGCTGTTCTTGCCCAGGGCTCCAAGGGCTGGGGTTTGGCACTCTGAAAAGGCCCCCTCCCAAGTTTGGGGGTAAGGTGTGGGCCAATACTCCCTCAGGGCAACAGATGCCCTGCACCTGCATGTAAAGGAGATGGGGGAGGGGGGCACTCCTTGATGGAGGCATTTAAATGCTGCCTGAGACAGAACAGACATTAATAAAAACAAGAAGCACATTGCTGCTTTCCAAGTTCTTCATCCACCTCAGCATATTAAATCCTGTAGGGCAAGTGGTATTTCCCCCTTTTGATGATGTGGGACTTAAGCCTAGTTGTTCAGGAGCTGGACCTTGGTTTTCTGATTGCCCACACTGCATTGCCCCTGGGTTTCCTAGGAAGTGCCCACTGACTGGTTTGTTGTGCTAGGGGGCGCTGAGAGGGAGGGCCTAGGGGACAGGCAGAGGGGGCGGGGCCTAGCAGGGGGCAGGGGGCGGGGCCTAAAGACTGGGCAGGGGGAGGAGCTGAGAGGGAGTGAGGTCTAGAGGGCAGGGCACAGAGGTGGAAGGGCATTTCACTGTCGTGTCTTTCCACAACGGCTAGAACCATTCCCCAGTCTTTCCTGGTCACCTTGACATTTTTGCAGAGTATGGGTCAGTTATTTTGTAGGATGCCCCTCAGTTTGGGTTATCTGAGGTTGCTCCTGCTTAGATTCAAGTTATGCATTTTTGGCATTTTTATCTCTCATGCATTTTATTGGGAGGCTCATGGTGAATCTTTGTTCCATTACTGGTGATGTTCACTTGGCTTTAGGTGGTGTTCCCCAAATTTCTCTACTGTCAAGTCACTAACTTCCTCTATGATTAGTAAATACCTGTGGGAGATACTATGAGATTATGTAAGTGTACTGTCACTCTTCAAACTTTTACCCACTACTTTTAGCATTCATAAAACATGAGTGATAGTTGCCACATGGAGATTTTCTATGTCCATCATTCCTTCTGTATTTATTAAATGACTTACTACTGGAGGAAAGAGAGTTCCCGTCACCCCTATGTATTGAATTATGTATGGATTTATACCAGTGTGGGTCCATGGGCTCTTATTTCAGTCAAAAGGTTGTACTTCATTATTGTAAGTACTTATTTTCATGCTCAATTATCCCAGATAAAGCCAGTGAGAGTCCCTTCAAAGTGGCTTCAGTGTTCGTTTGGCAAGTTCCCACGTCAAAAGTAAACACTTACTGGCTAAACAAGATGTTCCAGGTCCTTCTTGTACTCTCCCTGCTCCAGTCTTGGATACAGTCATTTCTCCAAGAAGCCCCAGTTCGCTTCAGTGGAGAACAATATTTAGAAGCCAATATTTGAGCACTAAATATACTCGTTGGTGGTACGCCCTTTCAGTGGATAGAGCCAGGAAATACATGAATGTGTACACATACAGACATACGTGAGCATATGTGGTAGGCATATGACCCCAAAGACCCTAGCCTCCTGGTATTTATGCCTTTGTAGTTGTTGTGTTGGTCCCAGCCTACTGTTAGTGATGCTCTTTGCTAGGAATGACCGAGGCATTCACCAGAACCTGTGTTATTCACAGCGAACCTCCACAGAGAACTCCCCCTGTGGAACTAATGTGTCTGGACCAGCCCTGTAATTCTTATTATGACTGCAAGATGCACTTCAGCAAAAACTAGCAGGAAACTCTGAGGAACAAGATTTATTACTCACAAGCCTTGAGTGTATGTGGCATACCCAATGGGCCACATAGCAAGGACACAAGTAGAGATAGAGATAGCAGATCCAGAACTCTGCCTTTATTAGTGTCCAAGGGTGGGATGTCTAGGGTTTAGAGGGTTCACTCTTTATGGTGAACTTCAGGCATGAGAGCAGGTATTAGGGCACAGGAAGGGCAAGGGTCAGTTCTCTAGGTTAACCAGCACTTTCTGAAAGAGGGAGCTTGGTGAGCAGGGGCAGCCTAGTTCTTTATTTGGCTGTTTTGTTAGTAGCTGTGTTGTATATCTGGCAGTATATTTACTTGAGATGGATGTCTTTGACATGAATGCCTCAACAGTCAAAAGCTGAATGTCAGGCACTCACATTACAAGAGAAAAAGCTTAATGTTCACTTACACTATAGTAGTCCTCTCCACCTGATTGTGGGCAGCCAGAATGGGAGACTCTTCTAATGCATGGAATACAGCTAAAGAGGTATCACTTCAGATACATGGTTGTAAAGAGACCATGGCTTCTCTTGTGTGACTCTTGCACTCCCCACTCTGATGGAGGTCACCCACCATGTTGTGAGGTTCCTTGTGGAGAGGCTCACATGACAAGGAACTGACTGAGGTGCTGGGCCCAAAACCCTTGAGAGGACCTAGATCTTGGCAACAGCCACATAAGGGAGCTAGGACTGGGTGCTCCCCAGTGGATTCCCTTTGGATGAGACCATGGCCCCACCCACAGCTTGGCTGAATCCCTGGGAGAGACAGAGTCAGAAGTACCCAGATATGCTACATTCAATTCCTGGTCCACAGAAACTGTGAGGTAATAAATTTTGTTGTTTTAAGCACCGAGTTTGGGGACAATTTGTTATATTAAGCAATAGATAACTAATACAATATGTTATGTATACTTGTGTGTGTGTGTGTGTATGTGTGTATGTGTGTGTGTAGAGAGAGGGAGAGAAGGAGGGACCACACCTGCCTCTATCTGGTCTTATATCTATCTCTCTACATGTTACAAATCATGGGTACACACTGACCATTTCAATTTCACTCCACTGCTCCAGGGATTTATTCTAATCTTCCCCACTCTCCATGCTTGTAACCTTTCTCCAACAATGAGAAACCCAGCCCCCATTATCCACAATATATTGATTTCTTTGTTCTGTCCTAGAATACACAGAAAGTAATTTCAGAATCGCTATCCTATGTCTCTGTGAAAACCTAGCCTACTCATGGGAGTTCAGTATTTGTTAGAGCTCTTATTGTCTTTAATTGAAGGCATATAGTCCAAACAATATGAACTCTATTTTAAAAAGGGGGGCGAGTATGCTCTCCCAGCTTCTCTGGGAAGTGAGGAGTGACGTGCAAGAGGGGAAACATATTTTCTTTCCAGACAGCAAATGCTCTGCTTGGCCATTTTGCCCTGGATTGTTCTAACACTCCACAGGAGAAGGGCTAGGACCTGGGCTTCAGGGGCTCACCACTCTGAGGTTTTTCCTCTGAGTGGATGCAGCCACTTTCCTCTCATTAGTGATGTGGTTTTCAAGCAGTCATTAAATTACTTGGAGACAAAGGTGTAGTGTTGCTTTCTGAAGGCCCCTCAGGAAGGTTTTGAATTATAATCATTCCTGTTATTCAAAAAGAAGCCAAGTAACCAGCTGACTCTTAAGACCTTCCCAGAAAGGCTCGGGGAACCATAGGTCCTTCCAGAAGGATGAAAACCCTGATCAGACTGTCTCAGCATGACTAAGACTGGGGCCAGGACTATCTGTAGAGCAACGAAAGTGGCACTGGGGCCTTGACATGACCTCATCGAGAAGGGCGTGTGTGACATGTGGTCATTGCCGGCACGCTCTGAGGAGACAGCATCCATGGACACAAGGGAACCCCTAAATTGGAATTGCTGCCCAGATGGGTGAGGGCCACAACACCCTCAGGTCACAGGTCACAGGTCACACTGTGACGCTCGCTTTAGAGACTGTGGGAGAGTGGCCACGAACATGAGGCTCTGTGCTCTGCAGTTTCTCCAAGATCTGATTCAGGATTCTCCAGGTTTCACAAGCTAGGTCGCTCCATTTCCCTGTGTCTGCCCTCCTCCCTCAGAGATACACACACATTATACACACACCACATTTTACATAGCACACATGCCACATGCATAGCACACACCACACATATTACACACATCACACATATAATCATACCCACTCACATGCACACCATCACACATGTGCACACATCAGACCACACACACACACACACACACACCATACACTCTACACCCACACACCACACATACATCGCACACATGCACAAATACATCACACAAGCACACACATCACACGTACACAAATATCACAACACATATTGAGCCAGGCCTCAAGGAGACACAGGGAAGGATGTTGGCACCCTGGTAAGGTGGACAGGTTTCCTTCCTGCCTCGCTCAGCTCCACAAAGCCGCCCTGTACTGCCAACCTCCTTCAGCACATGTGCGGGCATCACATCCTCTGACACTTCCAGGGGGTGGTGACCCAGCTTGCCCTGGAAGTCCCCAAGCACCCCAAATGCTTCTCCTCTGAAGTCCCCAAGCACTCAGCACAGCACCTTGCACAAAAAAAAAATCTTCAACAAATGGATGTAGGTAAATGAGAGGTCAGGAAATGAAAAATGACAACAGCTAATTTTTAGAGTGGCAGAGGGTTTTTTTCCCTTTTTAAAAACTTGTTTTATTTTAGATTTTCATTTCAGGCAAACTTTTTATATTTTTAAATAGGTAATACCTTTATATAATTCAAAATTTTAAAGGAAGAAAAACCCAAAGTTTTAATTTTTTTAATATTTATTTATTTTTGAGAGAGAGAGAGCATATGAGCAGGGACAGGCAGAGAGAGGGAGACACAGAATCCAAAGTAGGCTCCAGACTCTGAGCTGTCAGCACAGAATCTGACATGGGTCCTGAACTCACGAACCATGAGATCATGACCTGAGCTGAAGTCAGACGCTTAACCAACTGAGCCACCCAGGCACTCCAAAAAACCCAAAATTTTAAAGAGAAAAATATAAGTTCCTACACGTGGGCATTTATTGCATCTTTATTCATGTTTGCCAAAACTTGGAAGCCACCAACTTCAGTGGGTAAGTGGATAAATAAACTGTGGCTCATCCAGACAATGAAATATTACTCAGCACTAAAAAGAAATGAGCTGTCAGGCCATGGAAAGGCATAGAGCAATCTTAAGTGCATATTAGTAAGGGAAAGAGGCCAGTCTGAAAAGGCTGCATATGTGTATGATTCCAACTATAGGACATTCTGGAAAGGGCAAAACTATGGAGACAATAAAAAGATGAGTGGTTGCCAGGAGGTGGGGTAAGATAGGGGTAAATAGGCAGAACACAGAGGATTTTTAGGGCAATAAAACTATTCTGCATGATACTATAGTGGTGAACACATGTCATTATACATTTGTCAAATCCCTAAAATATTCAACATTAAGAGTGAACCCTAAGTAAACTGTGGACTTTAGGTGATTATGAAGAGTCAATATAGGTTCAACTTTGGTAACAAAGGTACCACTTTGGTAGACAATGCTGATAATTATGGAGTCTGGGCATGTGTATATGGGAACTCTGTCTACCTCCGTTTCAGTTTTGTTATAAACTAAAACTGCTCTTAAAAAATAAAGTCTTTTTCGGGGTACCTGGGTGGCTCAGTCGGTTAGGTGTCTGCCTCCAGCTCAGGTCATGATCTCACAGCTCGTGAGTTTGAGACCCACGTCAAGCTCTGTGCTGACAGCTCAGAACCTGGAGGCTGCTTCAGATTCTGTGTCTCCCTCTTCCTCCCCCTGTGTTCGCCCCTCCCCTGCTTGTGCTCTGTCTCTTTGTCAAAAATAGATAAACACCAAAAAATTTTAAAAATAATAAAGTCTTTCTCAAGAATTTAAAAGGTGTGTCCTCTTCACCCATCACCCATGTTCCCCAGGCCTCCAGATCCCATCTCTTGGAGGGAATCATGTTAGCTGCTCCTTGTGAGCCCTTCCCAGTATATTATGTCTATTGTCAAGCAAGTGTGTTTTCATATTAATATTTCTTCTCTGTAACTTTAATGACAATACCCGAGAGATTATTCCATGTCTTACTTTTTTACTTACTATAGGTTGGTGATCATTCCCTATTGATACAGAGAGAAAGTCTTATTTTTTTAATAGCCACAGAGAATTCTATTGATGATTGTTCCATAACACAGGTACAATCCCCTACTGATAGACAGTAGGTGATGTCCAGTCTTTTGATATCGTGAACAGTGGTTGCAATAAATAAATGAATATGTGTCATTTTGCATGTATTCAGGGGTACTGATAGAGTAAAATACTAAATGGTCAAAAGGTATATGCTTTGTAATTTTGATATTATTGCCAAATTGCCCTTGTTAGAGGTTGTACCAACTTCTAGCTCCAGCAGCCATGTTATATACGTACCCATTTCTTCACAACCTTCAATATTTTTAATGATAAAAATAACATTCAGTGAATCTGAGCACCAGTTAGAGTCCACTTGTAAAATTACTATGGTGTATGGGTGCCTGGAAGTCCAAAGAAGATGAGGTTCTTGATAGCAGACAAAGTCCTAATCGGACACTTGCAGACTTTGTTGGCTTTTCCAGTAACTCACATTTATACCAGGGCTTGTCTGGGCACTGGTTTGCTCCAGGACGGCATAATGCCCCCTTTGCAGACTTTGACTTGCATGCAAAGCCTAGGTTTTGTAGCCCTATGGAAACCATGAATACCTACTTCCAAGCCATTTCTCTGAAAAAGATTCTTAAAGAGTTGCATCCACGATTATTGAAGGTGCCTATTCAGATATTTTGGTCAGACTTCCTGTTAATGATTTTTTTTAAGTAAAATAATGAACTCTGATGATTGTGTGGGACTATATTGGTCTAGTTTCCACTTCTTTCTCTTCCAGGGACAGAAAGCTTGGATAGAAAAAACGTTCTGCAAGAGAGAATGTGTCTTTGTAATTCCCAGCACTAAAGACCCTAACAGGTAAATTGGAAGTCACACCTAAGACATTATCCAAACCAGCACTTGTTCACCAGTTGCCAGCAACTATTCTTGTACTCACAGGAGGGGGAAGAGGAGGGAAGAAGAATGGCTATAATCCATTCCCTATGGGAGTCATTAATCAGGGAATACTTCAGCTAAGAAGCTTCTCTGTCAAGATGCAGGAAAGATTGTTGTCTGACACTCATCCTAATCTAATGCGAACTCTCATAACCAGATGGGCCTTCAGTGTTCTTCCTAGTCTTAGGGAGATCAAGATTTCCAGGGTAGCTTCATGGCTTCCTGTTAAAGTTTCATAATGCTATTTAGGTAAATAGGTACCTCCAACACAGTTAAGATCTGAATGGTTAAGTGAACTAGATGTAACTCTGAAGAGGTGTAGTTTGTACACAAAATGTCAATTTCATTCACCTAAATAAAAATGAATCTGTTGGGGCACGTGAGTGGCTCAGTCAGTTGAGCGTCTGACTCTTAATTTCAGCTCAGGTCATGATCCCTGGGTCATGGGATGGGGACCGCGATGGTCTCAATGCTGAGCTGAGCTTGGAGCCTGCTTAAGATTCTCTCTCTCTCTCTCTCTCTCTCTCTCTCTCTCTCTGACCCTCCCCTGCTTCTGTGCCCTCTATTTCTCTCTGTATCTCTCTCTCTTAAAGTAAAAAAAATAATTAGGGGCACCTGAGTGGCTCAGTTGGTTGAGAGTCTGACTTCCGCTCAGGTCATGATCTCATGGTTGGTGAGTTCAAGCCCTGTGTCGGGCTCTGTGCTAACAGCTCAGAGCCTTAAGCCTGCTTCAGATTCTGTGTCTCCCTCTCTCTGTGTTCTGTCTTTCTCTCTCTCTAAAAAATAAATAAACATTAAAAAGATTATTTTTAAAAATTAAAATAAAAAAATTTTTTAAAGAAAATGAACCTGTTATAAACTAAACAGAAGGTCTCCTAAAGCCATGAAAGTGATCAGAAATGAATTTAGCTAAACCTTACCATCTCTGAGGACAACAGCTATGGGCTGAGTTTGGAGAGCCACTGAGAGGATTCACCCAATATGAAATCCATGCAGATAGGATCACTGACACAGAGCACACAGACTCTCAGACATCACCTAGGTCAGATATGACACATGCAACATCATCCCCACCATGTCCCCATGTTCGCCCCCTCCACTACCCCCCTGTAGATTCCTCTCTCTGCTTAAATGCCAGTGATTATCCCCCAAGTCAAGAAATATGCATTAGGGGATAATGTCAAAGATCACGAAAGTCTTTCTTTTGTTGAACCTAAATGTCCCTCCTTATTTCAGTGGCACCCAGACCCTCCTTGATGGAAACTACCTATGCCAGCCCTCCTTAGCATCTGCTGTACTGCAGTCCCCCACATAGCCAAGTGGCTGGGCAGCAGAAGGAGCAGAAAAAGCTTCAGGGACTCACACATGAGACTCTTCTGTGAGTTGCATGGATTCTCTAGCATGGGGTTAAAAAAAATCCTGGAATGAAAAAATAACCATTTAAAGTCCCTGAAAATGATCCCAAGGGCCAATAGGAAATAGAGAAATATCTATACAAAAACACCTACAAAAATTCAATAGAAAGGCTAGAGTTTGTGGTATTTGAAGCATGAGAGCTCTGTCCCTTCCCCTTCCTGGCTCAGTAAGATCAAACTACATCTAAAGGAAGCAGAAGGAAATATTAAATAAAATGGAATAAAATAGAAAATTTTGAAACAATAGAGAAAAATCAATGTAACCAAAAGCTATTTCTTGGAAAAGATCAACAAAATTGACAAACCTTTAGGTAGACTGATGAAGAATTCAAATTACTAGGATCAGAAATGAAAATATATTACTACCAATCTTACAGAAACAGAAAGGAATACAAAGGAATACTAATTTATACACTAATTACAATAAATTAAATAACTTAGGTGAAATGGACAAATTCCTAGGAAGACACAAATTACTAGACCAATTCAAGAAGAAATATGCAATCTAAATAGACCTATACGAAATTAAGACATAGGATTAGTATCAAAAATGACCCACAAAGAAAAGCTTAGGTCCAGATGACTTCACTGCTGAATTGTACTAAATATTTTTCAAAGAATTACACAAATAATCAAAAAAATGTCAAAAAAATAGAAGATGAGAAAACATTCCTCAACTCAGTTCCTGGTTTCATGAGGCCAGTACTACCTGTATATTAAAACCAAAGACACCACACAAAAGGAAAACTACATAACAATATCTTTTGTGAGCATGGATGCAGAAATCCTGAACAAACACTATCAAACCAAATATAGCAACATATAAAAACATAATCAACTGGGATTTATCCCAGGGATGCAAAGTTGGTTTCACATCAGAAAATCAACTAATGCAATACATCACATAAATAGAATAAAAACAAAAATAACATAATCATCTCAACTGACAAAAAAGCATTTGGTAAAATTCAACACCTTTTATGATTAAAAATTGAGGAATTTCTTCAATCTAATAAACGACATCTATGAAAATCCACAGTTATCATCATACTTAATGGTGAATGATTGGATGCTTTGTCTCTAATATCAGAGATAAGGATGTCCCCTCTCACCACTTCTATCCAAAACTGTACTAGAGGTCTTAGCCAAGGAAATTAGGATAAAGAAATAAAAGGCACCCATAGTGGAAAAGAAAAAGTAGCTATCTTTATTGGCAGATGACATAATGTTGTATATAGAAAATCCTAAGGAATCACTAAAAAAAAAAAAACTCTTGTAACTAGTAAGCAAGTTCAGCAAGGTTGAAGTGTAAAATAAAAATCAGTAAACAAAAATTATGTTTATATCTATCTACTTGCAATGAACAATGAAATAAAATGAAACTAACAAAACAATTCCATGTACAATATCATCAAAAAGAAAAAGATACTTTGGAATAAACTTAGAAAAGTAGTGCAAAACCTATACTCTGAAAAGTGCAAAACACTGTTGAAAGAAATTAACAAAGATCCAAATAATTGGAAAAACAGCCCATGTTCATGGATCAGAAGAGTTAACATTGTTAACAATATTCACAAATTGATCTACAGATTCAGTGCAGTCCATATCAGAATCCCAGCTTGCTTCTTTGCAAAAATTGACAAGCAGACTGATATGGAATTGCAAGGGATACAGAATAGCTGAAGCAGTATCATTAAAAAAAAAAAAAGAACAAAGTAGGAAGACTCACACGCTACTTGATTTCAAAACTTACTACAAAGCTACAGTAATCAAAGTAGTATGGTACTGGCATAAGGATAGACATACAGACCAATGGAATAGAATCAGGAGTCCATAAATAACCATACATTTGTAGACAATTGATGTTTCAGCAAGGTTACCACAACAGAGAAAGAATAGTCTCTTCATCAAATGGTGTGGAAACAACTGCGTATCATGATGCAAAGAATGTATTTTTGCATTCTTTTTATATATGGTGTGAGGTGCACCCCCACCTCACACCATATATAAAAATTAGCTCAAAGTGTATCAAAAACCTAGGGGCGCCTGGTTGGCTCAGTCTCTTAAGCATCTGACTCCTGATTTCATCTCAGGTCATGATTTCACAGTCGGGATGGAGGCTCACTTTGGGCTCTGCTCTGGGAATGGAGCCTGCTTAAGATTCTCTCCCTCACCCTCTGTCCCTCCCCAGCTCAGGCTCTCTCTAAAATTAAAAAAAAAAAAACTGGGGCACCTGGGTGGCTCAGTCGGTTGGGCATTCTACTTCAGCACAGGTCATGATCTCGCAGTGAGTTCAAGCCCTACATCGGGCCCTGTGCTGACAGCTCAGAGCCTGGAGCCTGCTTCGGATTCTGTGTCTCCCTCTCTCTCTGCTCCTCCCCTGCTAGCACTCTGTCTCTCAAAAATGAATAAAATGTAAAAAAAAAAAACTATCAAAAACATAAATGTAGGGGCTTAAACTATAAAACTCTTAGACAAAAACATAGGAGCAAATCTTCATGACTTTGGATTTAGCAAGAGATTCTTAAATTTGACAATGAAAGTATAAGCAGAAAAAGGATTATATTTTCAAGGTTACTAATGTAGAGAAATGTTTTATTAAGCAACAGAAGAATTCAACAATTTGAAAATTCCTGGAAGATCAATTCTGTCTGTATCAGGAGGGCATGATTACACTTTGTCAGAGCATGTTTGATAATTGATGCCCATGTTGATGTTTTCAAGACATCAAAAAAGAGTTAAAATATATGCAGTACAGAAGAGCAACTATCCAATGTGTTTTAAATGGGCTGGTATGTAAATAGATATAAGTTGATTATCTGGAAAAGGCCATCATAAGGGACATTTCTATCCTTAACAGAGCCATATAAGGAAAGTGTTAGTCTGCCCCTGTTCAGGTGCTACCCTCCTGTTGAGTTTAACTCCTCTTAAGGAGGAAAATGTTACAGAAAGACTGTTTTGTCCTTGTTTTCAGGTGTTGTTGTGGCCAGCTTACCAACCAGCATATCCCCCCTCTGCCAAGTGTAACATCCAGCAAAAATGAAGAGGAAAATAAACAGGTGGAGACTCAGCCCGAAAAATGGTCTGTCAGCAAACACACCCAGACCTACCCAACAGATTCCTATGGAACTCTTGAATTCCAGGGTGGTGGATACTCCAATAAAGCCATGGTAAGACAGGCTTTAAAAAGGGATGCCACTGTGTAAGCTCACAGTCTCTATCAGAGGCCCAGTCTCCCAGCTCCCCAGACTGCAGACACCTGGGTCTTCTTTCAGGATGTGACTCAGTCTTCCTAGATATTTCATTGCAAAGGGAAGAAATATAACTGCACACTCAACTTTTTAGCCATGAGATTTGGAAACTGAGCAATCTTATAAAGAGCACGTAGTGTCACTAAGTTCATACCAGAATTGTGAATCTACAAATCATGCAACCATACTCATCACTGAGTGATGAGTGAGAAATTACGCTATTTGTTTTTTGAGGTTGTTTGGGGTTTGCTTTTGTTTTTTATAACTGTGAACCTTCCACTCCCCCTTGAATGGGTTAGGAGTGTCTGGAAATATTTCCCTCTGAAGTTCATCCACAGCCTCCCTGGGCCTGCATTCAGCTGGCCCAAGAAGACTAAGGTCTTTCACATTTTCACGTAAACAGGGAGTGCCCTCTGCCTTTCAGATGAGCCCTGCCAGAGAGGGGAGGCGTCAGCACTGTGATCCCTTTCAGCTAATTCTGAATAATACTCCCACATGTCCAGTCAGATCGTTTTTGCAATTTCATTTTATTCCACTGGCCCAATGTCATTGTACAAATAAAATTCAGTTGCGTTCCAAATAGCACAACAGAGTCTTCTGGAATGGCACCCTACATATCGGCATGGACACAAAGAGGCTGTTCATAGGGGCAAAGGCATCTGACCATTCATTTCTTCTTCACCTTGGGGGGTGGTCAAATCCAGAGATTAACCCAGGATCCCCATTGTCAGCACCAACACAATGTGGCCAGTGAGCACTCCCTCAACAATGCCCTAACCTCTGGAGACATAGTTCTAGCTGGGCCCCTTTGGAATTGATTTTTTCAAGATTGAGAGTTGCCAGGTAAAACACAGGACACCCAGCTGTATTTGGATTTCAGATAAACAACAGATAATTTTTTAGTATAAGCATGTGCCAAATATTGCATAGGTCATACTTACGATAAAACATTTTTCAATGTTCACATAAAATTCAAATTTAACTGGGTGTCCTATATTTTTATTTGCTAAATCTGGCAACTCTTCCAAAGTTCCTTTCCCTCACTTAGCCACAGACTCACACAGAAGGACAGAAAGCCAAAACCAAAAGTGGTTGGACATGAACAGTAACCCTGTTCCCCTGTGATACAAGAGGAAAACCAAGAACAGGTACAAGCAACACATACTTTTTTGCAGTATATCCGTGTATCCTATGACACCAAGCCAGATTCGCTGCTTCATCTCATGGTTAAAGACTGGCAGCTGGAACTCCCCAAGCTCTTAATATCTGTGCACGGAGGCCTCCAGAACTTTGAGATGCAACCCAAGCTGAAACAGGTCTTTGGAAAAGGTCTGATCAAAGCCGCCATGACCACTGGGGCCTGGATTTTCACTGGGGGCGTCAGTACCGGTAAGAGCAGGCCCCTCCCCTTCCTGTAAACATACAAACCCAGAACTCAGTATAGTTCCCAAAGAGTTGTTGAATAATTAAGATCAAAAAAACAAAACATATTGCAACCTGACAATATTTATGACAGAAGTGAAATCTTTGTCCAGTAGCTTATTTTTTTATTTTTATATTTTAGTGACAATGGTCAACATTTCCAGCACCCACGATGTGCCATTCCTCAAACTGAGTCCTTTACAAGCCTTGTTCTCACTGAGGCCCTTGACAATCCTTTTTGCCCTCCTATGGGAGAGGAAACAGAGGAAGGGAAGGGTTAGGGCCATGCCAAGCAGTCTGACTCTTGACTTTGGCTGAATGTAGCCAAGGAGCCCCACTCACTTCCATCTTTAGGTCTTAGAAATTTGTAAAGGAAATCCCTGTATCATTGCTTTGGTTTTTGGTTTTTGTTTTACCTTTTCTAGGAGCTAATGCAGGGTGACCAGTTATCATGAGCTCAGACTTCCGGTGTACTTTCTTTTAATGATGAAGATCATTATGCTTCAACCCTATTCCATAGGGAATGGAGTGGTTCAGAGAAGGGGTCCCTAAAGTTCATAAGTAATGGTATGATGGGAGGAAAGGGCCTAAAAATATGATCCATGGCTATTTGTAGGTGTTATCAGCCACGTAGGGGATGCCTTAAAAGACCACTCCTCCAAATCCAGAGGTCGGGTTTGTGCTATAGGAATTGCTCCGTGGGGCATCGTGGAAAACAAGGAAGACCTGGTTGGAAAGGATGTAAGTGTTTTCTCCCCAGATATTGGCAATTTTTCAAATCAAAGTCTTTATATTGAGATAACTGTGGATTCCCTTGCAGTTGTAAGATAATAAAGAGAGGCCCCATATGTCCTTCCTCCTTTTCCCAATGGTAACATGTTGCCAAATGTGGTATAGTATCACAACCAGGATATTCATATCAATACAGTCAAGATACAGAGTATTTCCATCACCATTAGCATCACTCATGTTGTCCTTTAATATCCATGCCTAATTCTCTCTGACCTCTACCATCTCTTTAACCTCTGGCAGCCACTAATCTTCCCCTTATCTCTATAATTTTATTATTTCAAGAATGTTCTATAAATGGGACCATGCACTATGTAACCTTGAAGACTGCTGTTGTGTGATTTTTTTTTTATTGTTGTTGTTTTATTCCACATTCCTAGAGATCCATCCAGGTTGTCGTGTGTATCAATGGTTCGTTCCCTCTTATTTCTGAGTGGTTTTCCACGGTATGGGTGTATACCACAGTTTGTTTACCTGTGTATCTGTTGAAGCGCATCTGACTTGTTTCCAGTTTGGCTATCACAAATGAAGTAACCATAAATGTTCATGCACAGGATTTTGTGTTACTGTCAGTTTTCATTTCTCTGCAGTAAATGCCCAGAAGTGTGGTTGCTGGGTTGTCATTATCTAAAATGATTTATTTGTTTTTTCTAATTTAATATAGAAATTTGCAAACAGAAATTTTCAACAGAGAGAGGACAGGGAAGCAAGAGTAGGTTTAAGTGCACAGTTAGATGAAGTTGCCACTACATATGTATGTATACTGCCTGCTTCCCCTGGTAGTCTTAATGTCTACGTTCTGCAGCGCTGATCTATGTTGTGCATTTTGCCAGGTAACAAGAGTGTACCAGACTATGTCCAACCCCCTAAGCAAGCTGTCTTTGCTCAACAACTCACACACTCACTTCATCCTGGCTGACAATGGCACCCTGGGCAAATACGGTGCCGAGGTGAAGCTGCGGAGGCAGCTGGAGAAGCACATCTCTCTGCAGAAAATTAACACAAGTAAGTTCTGGCAAAGCCCATGGGTGCTGGGCTGCCACCCCTGCCATGAAACCCAGGCTTAAATGGAAACTTCCCAAGTGTGTTTAGAGTTTCCACTTTGATTCTCATCAGATCCACAGAACAACAGATCAACAGACTTGTCTAGAGCCCTTAGTCTGGCCAGGTACCAAATCACACTTGCTGAGCTGTGTGGTGATACTCTGCCCCAGGTTTACAGGGAGGGGCCACGTGAGAAACAGCCCTACAGCAGTTGTCATGGTGACAGCATTGCCCACCATGTGGCCCAGTGTAATTACTGTAGTTATTTTTGTAATGTTTGAACAGGAAGAAAGTTCCTCACTCAAAGACATAGTAGGATTTCTCCTGTCAACTAAGTGTTAGTTGATCATTAAATTAAATATCTCTGTAGCTCTGGGTCTCTCACCCAGACTAAGGTGGGCTGGATGGGGAGACTTGTGGAGACAGCCACAGGAAACATCTGCTCCCCGTGGCCCCACCTGTGCTGGTCCAGGTGGCACAGCCCTACAGCAGGGCTGCCTCCAGGGGGTGGGTGGTGAGGTCAAGCTCAAGAGAAAGGAACAAACCACAACCAGATGAAATGATAATGACTGGTTAGGATGAAAATAACTGTTGTTATCTCTTGAAATGTGCTCCCACTCTGGCAATACTTATTGCCAAAATATTAAAAGATTTTAAAGACTATTTTGTCATCCCTGATAAGGTTTTTGTGAAAGCCAGTCTAAGGCCTGGAAATGGCCATTGTCAAGCCCAATTAAGGACCTGTGAGCACAAGTGGTTAGAATGGTTGCCTGCAAAGGGGACTGTGGATAAACTACTTGGTGACTGACTTTTTTGTTCTCACATTTTTAATTGTCTTGGACTCAACTTTTCACACTGCCCAACTTCATCTGGCCATGTGACTTGTGGGCTTCCCTTTGTCATCCTTTGCCTAGGGCTCTGAGTGAGGCAGGGACAGCAAAGGGGTGCTCAGTCGTCACCTCTCACAGCTTGGAGCTTCGGGGAATCCAGCCTATATACCAAGAAGAACCAATTTTGCCCTGTTTCTAGAAAACGAAGCAATTTGGCCACCATATTCCTGAAGATTTAGAATGTCAAGCCTTGCTTGGCTTGGAAATCTCAAAGGCAGGGTCTGTCTCATCTTTACCTGTTTTTCCGATATCTGTTGGCCGGGACCTGGCACAAAGCAGACCCTCCGTGCATATTCGCTGAAATGAACTTCACTGAGATTATCTTGGTAGGAGAAGAGAAAGTTGTTCAAAATTTTTTAGAGTTCCTGACTATAGAAATGCATCATGGAAGCAAACCAGAAACTCTGAATTCGGCCACTTGAAATGTTTAGATTTCCTCGTAATGTATGCTAGCAGATTTTATCTGAAGGCCTTCAGAACTATGAGACCAAGGACATTTCTCCTACTTGCCATTTGTTAATGTTGATCAAGTAACTCCCATCACAACTAATCGTCGCCTGGGGAAACACGCTTAGAATATAACTTGTCCTGGCCAATCTGGGGTAAAATTGTCAAGTAGACAAATTTGTCT
Source organism: Herpailurus yagouaroundi (assembly GCF_014898765.1). Classification (NCBI taxonomy): domain Eukaryota; kingdom Metazoa; phylum Chordata; class Mammalia; order Carnivora; family Felidae; genus Herpailurus; species Herpailurus yagouaroundi. Next base: position 21,624,217 of record NW_024412416.1, on the reverse strand, counting down.
CTGTGGCTCTTCCACTCCCACTGTCCTCCCTCTCCAGAGTCTCAGATTCTTGGACTTCTCCTGCTTCCTCCTGCTTCTCAGAGTTCACCCTTCTTGTTCTGCCTCCAGAAGTTAGCCTGTCCCTACCACATTCCCAAAGATTCCTACTATCTGATGGAGACAGAGGGAGGACTCGGGGAATAAGTTACTAACTGATGGGTTAATAATGGTGGTCCAAGTTGCCCTCTCAGGTAATTTGTGCCATGTCGTTGGTGTGTATGATAAGTGTGTTTTATGTTGCAGGGCTGGGACAGGGTGTGCCTGTCGTGGGCCTGGTGGTGGAAGGAGGCCCTAATGTGGTTTCCATTGTCTTGGAATATCTCCGAGAAGACCCTCCAGTCCCCGTGGTGATTTGTGATGGCAGTGGGCGAGCCTCGGACATTCTGTCTTTTGCACACAAGTACTGTGAAGAAGGAGGGTAGGATTTCTGACATGTTACAAAGGGTGGGTTTTTAACTGCCTTCTTGTTAGGCCAAGAAGAAAACCCTAAGTGATACATTTAGCCATTCCAAAAATGCTAAATAATGAAGATTTACTAGATCTCTCCCATTTTCTGAGGTCAGCATGTGAGGGAGCTGTCAAGAGCATGATGTTTCTTACAGAATTCTTTCTCTGGGGGAATATACTCTCTTCCAACTTCATTTTCCCTTATAAGGTTTTCAACCAGCCTGGAATTTAGGACACGTGTGAATGCAGTTTTTGACTGTGGTCCCTTTTTGTCTCCTAGCCTGGGATACCCTCCAATGGTAAAGTTTCAAATCAAAGACACCAGACGGACATAGAGTTGTCTGATTTATTCATGTACAGATTTAACTCATATTGTTTCCTTCTCTTTTGCATTTCCTTTGAACAGGATAATAAATGAATCCCTCAAGGATCAGCTTCTAGTTACCATTCAGAAAACATTTAATTACAACAAGACACAATCTCATCAGCTGTTTGCAATTATAATGGAGTGCATGAAAAAGAAAGAACTCGTAAGTGTCTTGAGTTTATTTCCAAACCAGCTCCACAGAGAGAATTATGTTTCCTTTCTAATTCTGCCCATATGTGCATGATGGACTTGTTCATATTTTAGTTTCAGACTTTTCCGAGGGGCAGTTTACAAATCCCTACCAAATTGGCTGTTATGCCCACGTGATAGAAACAGACTAAGCATGCACAGGGAAGGGACCCAAGTGCTTTCAGAGCTTAGCACACATTAGGTGACACCATGCTACTTTGCACCAGTTCTGAGGTTTATGATATTAGTCATATGTAAAGCCATGAGGAGCGACAGACACACCCTTTTAGGTGCACTTACAAAATTCTGTCACTTCACTCTCCAAATACAGTAATTATTTCCCACTCCTTGCCTCCCTAATTATGCTTGTAAGGAAGACACACAAGGTAGCCCCTTCAAAATTTTAAATCTAGAGGGATGCCTGGTTGGTTCAGTTGGTTGAGCATCCAACTTCAGCTGAGGTCACGGTCTCATGGTTCATAGGTTCAAGACCTGCATCGGGCTCTGTGCTGGCAGCTCAGAGCCTGGAGCCTGCTTCAGATTCTGTGTCTCCCTCTCTCTCTCTGCCCCTCCCCCACTCATGCTCTGTCTCTCAAAAATGAATAAATGTTTTAAATTTTTTTTTAATTCTAAATCTACAAATTTCCTACAACTGTAGCAGTTTTCTGAGTAGAAATTATTTTGTCAACTTGGTAGCAATTTAGATATTGGAGTATGTAGATACTGAATGGGCTCTTTCCTCTTGAGAGTAGTGGAGTAGATTGGGTAAATAATAAAATAGGTATCCAGGCAAAGACTCAGAGTCAGAACGATCAAAGTTATCACTTGTGGAAATGAAAGACACCTGGCTTAAAATCATTCCACTTCCAGAATCATTGAATCGCATGTCAGTCTCTATGGTCCTTTAAAAAAAAAATCCAATTCTCCCTTTTAGTTTCAACTTTGCTTTACTTGGTCTTTTCATGATTAACTTGTTTTCAGGTCACCGTGTTTAGAATGGGTTCCGAGGGTCAGCAAGACATCGAGATGGCAATTTTAACGGCCTTGTTGAAAGGTGAGCTCTCAGGAAACAGTGACTCCTGGCCTCTCAGTGCTGGCCTCGGCCAGGGCTTTGCTCATGGCCAAGAAATCACACTCCCTCTTCTCCTGCCAGGAACAACGTCTACTGGTGATCGAATCCAGAGCCAGTCAGGCTGCCTGGAGTTATCTCACTGTGAAGCCATGGCAGAACAACAAAGCTCACAATGGGTGTCTTGAGAAGGGGTATTTTCTGTGGGTGCCAATGGACCATGTGGGCAGAAGTCAGACCAGTTTCTATTCATAACTAGTTCATTAAGGGTTTCCTCATAGAGGGGGAACATGGGTGGTTTTTCATTCGCCATCACTGCAATGATTTGTTCAATTTCCCCATCCTGCTCCTAATGATAGGCTATGACCTGGCCACTCACAGGGTCACTCTAGGACACACATTTCTTCTCTGCCTCTTGGCTACTCTAGGACAATGAGAGGGCAGGGATGAGAGAGGAGAGTGTCACCATCGGACCAGGTGCCTGGCAGTGCTGTGCTGGTCTCCCCACGGCTGGGGGCTGGTGCTCTTGGCCTGTGCCCACCTTTGGCCTGAAAGGGCTGATGTCAAGGCAGTCCCAGGGCTTCTGCCCTCCTGCAGATGAGGGTCCTGGAATCACCAGGTTCCTCCTCTGTGCCTTCAGGGACACCAAGCCAAGCAGACATGGAAAGAGGTGGCCTCCAACCTCCTCCCAGGCAGCTCTTTGAGAATATGGAGTTCTTAGCTTTGGGGCCTGAGTAGTCACTCAGGGACAAGAGAAAAGGCAGGAGTGCTTAGTTCCAGGCTGGCGTGAGCCAGCCCAGGGAAGCCCGTGCTCACCTCCCAGCACCTGCCTAACTGGGGCAATCCAGGCGTGGAGTGAGAAAAGCCTTGTTTCTTGCCTTTCCAGGGACAAATGCATCAGCCCCGGACCAGCTGAGCTTGGCACTGGCTTGGAACCGCGTCGACATAGCACGAAGCCAGATCTTTGTCTTTGGGCCCCACTGGCCGGTGAAACTAAGTGTTTTTCATCTCATACTAGCATGACCTTGTATAGATGATATATTAGTATGTTCTCCCTCATTACACAGATCTCAAGAAATTATCTGGGGTTTCTGATGATCCAATGTTAAATGCATTAGGGTCATTAGATGTTGCTATTTAACTTCCAAGAACCAGAAAGAAGAGCCACTAGTACTAATTATAGATTCAAAACAGTACTCTTGAAGAAATAACCACTAAATATTTTATCTTTGCTGGTGAAGTGGGGTTTACCCTTTTAAAGAAAAAGAAGAAAGAAAATAGCCCATTAAAATTAAATACAACAGTTGCATTGAGAGCATCGTCTTTTCAAATTATGTTCCATGGTACCCTGGAGGCCTAGAGAATTCTAGGGGGGGGGTCTTTGGGGTGTGGTATGTATGTGTCTGTGTGTAGCATGTGTGTGGTGTGTGTTAGGTGTGTGGTGTGGTGTGTGATGCCTGTGTATGGTTTAGCGTGTGTGTGGTATATATCTGTGGTATCTGTGTGTGTATAATAATGATTAATGTGTGACAGGATGTTTGTGGGTGTGATACAGCTGTGTGTGTGAGTGGTAGGTGTGTGTGTGTGTGCAGAATGAGCATGTGTGGTAATCACCTCTAGGCTTTCTTATTTCCTGATGGTTCCATTTTCACGCCAGCCTATTTTCATCTCATGAATGCCATACCTGAGGATACAAATTGGATGTTTTAAAGTCCTCTTCTGTTCCCTAAATTATCTCTATTTTTCTCCCTGGTCAGCTGCTCCCATTTGTCCACTTTGTCTTTTCTGTTGCAGATCCTGGCTTGTCCATCCCCATTTCCAGATGAGGGATGGGACCAATTAATTATAGGAAGCTTACTTTGCCATTAAACAGCTCTGCTTTGCCATGTGCAGATTGGAACAGACTAGTGAGGCTCTGGACCTCTCTATACAGGTCCTTCCAATGATTTAGCGACCATTCTTCCGGTTTCTGCCTGGGGGTGAAGCCCAGGAATGCAGTTACTCTGCACCTGCCCAAGGGGGTGTTGGCAGGGCACACAAGAGGGGATGGGGGATGAATGGCCTCCTGTCCTGTAGTCAGTCCTTCCACTGATCACCATGCTTTCTACCCATCATTAGCTCTCATTCTCTGAAAATCTGGTCCTACCTCTACTGATACCTTCACATTACTCCTGGTTTACTCCTTCATGGTTTTAACTACCTGTTAGTATTTCCACAAATTTGTTAATAGCTCTTGTCTGCCTCTTCTCCTTGAAATAGATTTTTCTTTATCATAGTCTTCTGTTATCATTTCCATGAGGAGGAAGGGCAAGCAGGAGACATGTGATCAAGACTGCAACCTGGAACCAAAATCCTTCTCAGTCTCGCCATAACGCAGTATATGGTCTCCAAAAGCTTACTTTAATGGTTGAAGCACATGATTAACTATGTGCTGTGAATCTATAGTCTTTCTACAATTCTTGACATAATAGAGAACTTGTGGTAGGGAGTATTTGATAATTACTACACAATAAATCAATCCTAGTTCTGATTGGTTATATTTTATTAGTCAATATTCTTCTATTTTTTTTTATTAAGTACAAAAATAAAAACTGTCCCCAAAAACTTCTTTGTTAAAGGTTTTGTTAAAACATAACAAAAAGTGAGGCACCTGGGTGGCTCACTTGGTTAAGTGTCTGACTCTTGGTTTTGGCTCAGGTCATGATCTTGCTGTTCGAGCCCCACGTAGGTGTCTGAGCTGACAGTGTGGAGCCTGCTTGGGATTCTCTCTCACTCTCTCCTGCCTTTCCTAGCTCTCTCTCTCTCTCTCTCTCTCTCTCTCTCTCTCTCAAAATAAACTTTAAACCAACAATAACAACACAGAGAGAGGTAGTAGTGTTTGATATATACATATAACAAAGTAATTGATTTATATTGAGTCATAAAAACTTGGACTAACAATTTTTTAAGGGAATAGGCTAAACTCCACCTGAGCATGTAAGAGTATGGTTTGGGGACATCTAGACCACTGCCCATTTTAAAGACCAAAATCTATAAACCTTGGCCAGTTTCACTGAGATTTCTGAAACAGAAAGAAATATCTGCATATTTTTTATGATGAGAACCATTTATTTGGCTTCCATCTGTGGACAAGGGCTTATCCTTTGGCAAAACCATGAACTAGAACCTTAAATTCAAAGAAATTGGTAACAATGCCTGATATTTGGGTCACACACCATGTTTTACCCCATGTGTTCACATATATGAGCATTACTGGACCAGCCTTCACAACTCTGAAATAGATCTGATTGCCTTCATTTTATAGTTTGGAAAAATAAATTGATATCCCAAGAGGTTAAACAATTTTTCCCAAGTTTACTCATGACACTTCTAAACAGCATGTAGATCAAAGAAGTCTCAAGAGAAATTTTAAAATATTTTCAACCAAATGAAAATGAAAATACAACTTAAAATTTGTGGGATACAGCAAAAGCAGTGCTTAGAGGGAAATTTCTAGCATTGAATGCATATATTAGAATAAAAATTAAGGCACAAATCAATAACATTGAAAACAGGGGTGCCTGGGTGGCTCAGTCAGTTAAGCGCCAGACTTTGGCTCAGGTCATGATCTCATGGTTCGTGGGTTTGAGCCCCGTGTCGGGCTCTGTGCTGACAGCTCAGAGCCTGGAGCCTGCTTCAGATTCTGTGTCTCCCTCTCTTTTTCTGCCCCTTCTTGGTTCACACTCTGTCTCTCTCTCTCAAAAATAAACATTTTTTTAAAATTTAAAAAAAAATAATATTGAAAACAGGAAATCAATGGAGAAAATCAACAGAAACCAAAATCTAAATCTTTGGAAAGATCAATGAAATTAATAAGCCTCTAACTAGGCTAAGAATACTAATATCAGGAACGAAAGAGAAAACATCACTACAGACTCCATGGACATTATAAGGATAATAAAGGAGTATTACGAACATTATCCCCAGCAAGTGATTGTTTAATCCATATTTGAGGTTGCAAATAGGAATTTCATCTCTCCAGATGTGGTCCATGCCATCCCTTATTCTTCTAAAAGAGCAGTGCCCACAAGTTCACATCTTGTGCAGCCCCAAATGGGACTGTCATCTGCCTTAAGCTGGATCTACACGTCTAGCAATACAACAAATATAATCTTTCAGTCATATTAAGTTTTCATCTGCAGCAATTCCCAAGGGTTTTGTCATGCTTACACCTGACAAACCACATCTTTCTGTTCTGAGGTTAGCTGTTCTGGGGCCCAGATGGACCCAGGTGGAAGACATCTTCCTTGTTACACGTCACCTTGTTAGATTCAGTCCATTATGTCAGCTTATCAAAATTTTTAAATTTCAATTATGTCACCCAATATACTTACCATCTCGTTTTCCTTTCAGCCGACTCAAATGCTAAAGTACCCAACCCTCTCTCCAGCCTGTCACACCTCTCTTATTATTTGTGATTCCTCCAGAATAGTTGTCTCCAAGGTATTTTAATCGAAAGAGCCCTTTCTACACATGGCATCTTGAGTAGAGCAGCAACATATAAAGCAAATAAGAGCTGAGCCCACCCCATTGGCCACCTTTCCCCAGGCAGCCCCTGAAGCCCTTCTTCAGAGTGAAGGGCTCTAGTGGCCCTGGCTAAAAGCTACCACTGTAACATTACCAACCACCCTCTTAGAATCCTAAAGTGTAACCCTTGAAGGAAGAATGGGTGAGTTGTTTGAGCATCTAGGAAAATTCTTATGATGCCTGACCATATCTATTCCATCTTTAATTCTCTTCAATGACAAAGACGGACGTTAAAAAAGAAGAGGAGGGATTCTACTCCTTCTCATTCACTCAGCAGCAGCAAATGGTGGAAATAATCTCTTCTTTGGCTTTCTTGAACCAAACCATTTTTTTTAAAAATCCCTATTTTTACTCATTCATTCACTTAACAAATGTTGGTCAACCACTTCCTATGATAGGTTCTAAGGACAGAGGGGTGAATAAAACAGACCTTTCACAGCCCTTCTAGAACTCTCTGTGTAGTGTTGGTGTGGACATGGTGTGACAGGGTGGGCAGGGAAAACAAGGCAGACAAGAAACAGATAATCAGATGAATAAATATTGAATTGTAAATTGTAATAATTGTTAAGAAGGAAAAATGCACATTTCCATGAGACAGAATGTGGGGAATGGGAGGGCTACTTTTTACTGAGACACCAGGGAAGACCTTGCTGAAAAAGTGGAATTAATGCTGAGACCAAATAGGTGAATAGATGCTGGCTGGTGAAGACTGAAGGGAAAGCACCTTCCATCCAGAGAGAAGAGCATGTAAGGAGCCTGAAGCAAGAAAGAACTGGACATTTTCAAATAACTTACTGAAGAAGACAAAAAGGCCAGTGTGGCTAGAATGCTGAGAAGGGAGTGACTCAGGAGGAGGTTGCAAGCCAACCAGGAGCTGTGCATTATAAGCACTGCAGACCTGGTATAGGACAGAAGGCTGGGTCCGAGAGCTTGGGGAATCACTTAAGGACTTTTCTTTTCCTGAGCAACAATAAATATTATCTCACACAGTGTCTGTGGGTCAGGAATTTGGGTGTGGTTCAGCTGGGCAGTTCAGGCTCAGGCACTCCCATGAGATTATCCTTAAGCCATATGCTTGGGCTGCAGTCATTTGAAGGCTTGACTGGGGCTGGATGATCCACTTCAGGATGGCTCACTGAATAGTTGGCAAGTTGGTTGTTGGCCTCAGTTTCTCCTTAGAATCCTAAGGAGAGCTTGAAGCTCTTCATAATGGCTGGCAATTTTTGCTCTTCTATCAGGTCTTTCTCCTTTTGTTTCCTCAACTGCTGTATCATCTTGTTTTTGCTTTTTTCCCCCCAATTTTTTAAAATTTTTATTTATTTATTTTGAGAGAGACAGAGCATGAGAGGGAGAAGGGCAGAGAGAAAGGGACACAGAGAATCCCAAGCAGGATGGAGCCCAACATGGGGACTGAACTCACGAAACCATGAAATCATGACCTAAGTCACAACCAAGAGTTGGACACTTAACCAACTGAACCACCCAGGTGCCCCACCCCCGATTTTTTTGTTGTTGTTGTGGTAAAAGTCATTTAAGGAAAATTTACCAGGATGCCTGGGTGGGTCAGTCGGTTAAGCAACTGACTCTTGATTTTGGCCCAGGTCATGATTTCGTGAATTAGAGCCCCGCAGCTGGCTCCGAGCTGACAGTGCAGAACCTCCTTGGGATTCTCTCTCTTCTTCTCTCTCTGCCTCTCTCTCTCAAAATAAATAAACTTTAAAAATATAAATGAATAAATAAATAAATTTACCATCTTAAACATTTTTAAGAGTATAGTTCAATTGAACTAAGTACATTCACATTGTAGTGCAACCATCACCATCACCCATCCATAAGACTCTTCATCTTATAAAACTAAAATTCCATATCCATGAAACAATAACTCCCCATTTCCTACTTCCCCCAGCCCCTGGCACTCCCATGTTACTTTCTGTCACTATGAATTTGACCACTTTAAATACATCATACAAGTGAAACCATACAGTATTTATCCTTTGATTGGCTTATTTCACTTAGCATAATGTACTCAAGGTTCATTTCTGTGTGGCATATGTTAGAATTTCCTTCCTTTTTAAGGCTTAATCATATTCTGTTGTATGAATAGACCACATTTTCTTATCCGTTCATCCATCAATGGACACTTGGGTTGCTTCCACCTTTTGGCTATTTTGAGTAATGCTGCTATGAATATGGGTATACAAATACCTACTTGAGACCATGTTTTCAATTCTTTTGGATATATACCCAAAAATAGAATTGCTGGATCATAAGGTAATTCTATTTTTAATTTTTTGAGGGGCTGCCAAACATTTCCACGGCAGCCACACCATTTTACATTTCCTCCAACAGTGCATGAGGGTTCCAATTTCTCCACATTCCTGCCAACACTTGTTTTTGATATGGGTCACCTCATTGTGGTTTTGATTTGCATTTCTTTAATGATTAATGATGTTGAGCATCTTTGCATGTACTTGGACATTTGCAGATCTTATTTTGAGAAATGCTTATTCAAGTTCTTTGCTTGTTTTTGAATCAGTTTGGGTTTTGTTGTTGTTGAGCTTGAGCTTTAGGAATACTCGATAAATTCTGGATATTAATGTCATCAGATATGTGATTTGCAAATATTTTCTTCATTAAGTGTGTTGCCTTTACTCTGTTGATACTGTCTTTTTATGCACAAGTTTTTAATTTTTGATGAAGTCCCATTTGCCTATTTTTTCTTTTGTTGCCTGTGCTTTGGTGACATATCCAAGAAGTCATTGCCAAATCCAATGTCATGCCTTGAATCTGTTGATACTCTTTTGATGCACAAGTTTTTAATCTTTGATGAAGTCCCAATTGCCTATTTTTTCCTTTGTTGCTTATGATTTTTGGTGACATGTTCAAGAAGTCATTGCCAAATCCAATGTCATGAATCTTTGACCTAGGTTTTCTTCCACAAGTTTTATTGTTTTAGCTTTTACATTTAGGTTTTTGATCCATTTTGGGTTAAATTTTGTACATGATGTTAGATGAGGGTCCAACTTCCTTCTTTTTCAGGTGAATATCCAGTTTTCCCAGCACCAGTTGTTGAATGCTGTGTCAAGTTTTCACTGAGGATTATAATTGTCTTGTCTACATGAAGAGTCAGCCAGGACACTCTTTCATCCATATCTCTGCATTGACCAGGGACCACACAAACTCTCATGGTGCCCTCAATGGTGGTGCCCTGTCCCACTTAAGTGTTTTAAGCAGGAGAGTTACATGGTTTTATTTACATATTTAGGATCATTCTGGATTTAACATAGAAAATGTGTTGGGTGGGTACAATGGCAGGTAGGAGGAATCATGTTAAAAGGTTATTGAAGTAATTCAGGGGAGAGACATCACCTGGGGCTAGAGCAGAGGCAGAGGAGAAATAAGAATTGGACATAGTAAAGCAATATTTAGCATTAAACATGATGTGCGTCAAGACAGATTAATCGTGGAAGAGGGCATTGCAGGCAGCAAGATGTCAGCAATCTCCCCCCGTTCTCTGGCTTGCTACTGAGTTCAGGGACACTGGAAGAGGAAAGGTTGGAGAGAGTGGTTTTGAGTGTGGTTTTGGACATCATGAGCTGTAAAAGCCTTTGAGATATCCAAATGGAGGTGCCAAGTTGGGAATAGGAACTCTAGGGAGAGACATGGACCGAAGCTAGAAATGACAAGTCAATTGCAAACACATGGGGACTGGCAGTATGGGCCTCAATACAGTTGCTGAAGGAGAGTAAAGAAGGAAGGAAGGGGCTGTGGATAGAGCCCCAAAGAGCCTCAACATTTACAGCCAGTGCTGAGAAGCAGTGGCCAGATAGGAAAACCAGAACATGCAGAGAAGCAGGAAGAGGCTTGAGGGGGAAGCAGGCAGCAAAATCAGATGCTTTAAGAGCCCAGCATGAGAAGGACTGGGAAATGCCCATGAGGTGGTACCAGGACACTCAGCCCCTGCCACAGCCAGAACCATGGACAGATGCGAAGAAGCAGCATGGAATACATGGAGCAGGGCGCGGGAAGGGAGGGATGGACACTGTGCATGCAGACAGTTCACCAGAAGAGTTTGGCCAGAGGACAGGGCAAGTTCGGCAAGATAGGACTTGGCAAGATAGTAACTGGAGGGGTCAACTTTGTCTCAACGTTGGTATCACTGTGCCTGCACCAGAGCCATATACCTCCAGGCTCTCCATGTGACTGGAAGACAGGCCCAGCAGCCAGGTCCCACTTCTGCACTGCCTCCTGTTCTCTGAGTGGAACACATTCTTCCCTCAATGCATTCAGTCTGTTGCCACATGGGTGCATCTCGGTAACACCCAGCAGGCCTTCTCAAGCCACCAATAAGCTCAGTCATGATTCTATCCAAACAGGCATCCTCAGGTTTACAGGGTGTACTTTGTCTCTGACCCCTTCATGATCATTTTCTCCTTTCTGCATTAGCAACTATCGGCACCTCCCCTTTGGTGCCTCTCAGCATCCCTTCCTTTGGGCAAAAACATATCAATCAAAATATCAGCCACTTTAAGCACACAAGTAGCAGTGGTTCGTAGTATCAGGGCCTCCTCCAATAGGCAGTAGGCTGCAATGATTGTGTGCGCATGTGTGTGTATGTGTGTGTGTGTTTGTGCGTGGGTGTGCTTACATGTGCATGTACACACACGTGTGCACACAGAGGTGAGGGGGATCCGTGCACCTGTCTTGGGACAAGGGACAGCTTTAACACTGTTCCCCAACTCTGTTTGCTGTGGACTGCAGCCCCTGGGAAGCCTGGCGCCCCCCACCGATAACAAAGTGACGGAGAAGGAAAAGAAGCCACCTACAGCAACCACCAAGGGGGGAAGAGGGAAAGGAAAAGGCAAGAAGAAGGGGAAAGTGAAAGAGGAGGTGGAGGAAGAAACTGACCCCCGGAAGATCGAGCTGCTGAACTGGGTATGTCTTCACCCCTCTTTCCCAAGATCACGAGTCGGTCACCCTCTTTCTCCAGGGGAAGGGGCAGTTGTCTTTGCTTCAGCCCCACCTGGGCCGTGAGTCCCGGGAGGCAGTGGCAGAGCATCCACAGGATAGTGCCAATATTTCAAAAGGCAACAGCAGGCTTCACAAACACCAGACATTCCGGCTTTGTGGGAGAATGAAGCTACTCAGAGAGGTTGCCCAACAGTGGCTCTTTCTGCCTGATGCACACATAGATGCTTCATGCCTGAAAATATGGGAAACAAACCAATTATCATGAAATACAGTTCAGGGAACAGAAGAAGGAGCCTGTGGTTGAGATGTGCAGGTAACAGCACTTGTCTGGGCTGGGAGTCTGAGCCACACGCCGCACAGTATTCCTGGCCTTGCTGCTCTGAGGACACAGGCAAGGAGGGCGCTGAGCCTCTGCGGCGACGTGTGACTGGCATTATCACAGCCACTGACCCTGGTGGCATGCTGTGAGTCCACAAGTTCCACCCAGCTACCACATGGTCATCCTCAGTCAAGAACACAAACTCTCCCCCACTGCTGTGTCCGGAAGTCTTCGCATTATACTGAGTGCTGAAGGACAGAGGCACAAACAATAGATAATATCATATAAAATATTACAACCGACCGCCTCAAAACATTGTTTACCGAGTCCGGAGCTTGGAGATTCAAGTACTGATTATAGTACTTATAAGAAAGAATGCTACAGCTTATGTGGTGTTTCTTTCCCATCTTTATATTAAAAGAAAAGAGAATAGGGGCACCTAGGTGGCTCAGTGATTTAAGTGGCGGACTTCAGCTCAGGTCATGATCTCACAGTTCATGAGTTCAAGCTCCATGTCAGGCTCTGTGCTGACAGCTCAGAGCCTGGTGCCTGCTTCAGATTCTGTGTCTCCCTCTCTCTGCCTCTCCCCCACTTGCACTCTGTCTCTGTCTCTCTCTCTCTCAAGAATAAATTTTTTAAAAAAAAATTTTTTAAAGGAGAGAAGCGTCTACTTTTCTCCTTTTATCAAGCTTTGATACATTGACAGGACAGGTAGGGGCCAAATTGAGAAAAACGATGGGAGGTGGGGTGTGTTTACTCAAGACAAAGAGCAAAGAGAACCAGGTTCAACTTGCTCAAGGGTCTGGGGGGTCAGAATGCACTTTCCCAGATGCTTCCTGTCTGCCTCTCGCCTGGCACCCCTCTGAGAGGCCACTCACAGGGTCCCTGGTGTTGGTTTGCACAGGTGAATGCTCTGGAGCAAGCCATGCTGGACGCTTTAGTCTTAGATCGGGTCGACTTCGTGAAGCTCTTGATTGAAAACGGAGTGAACATGCAGCACTTTCTCACCATTCCGAGGCTGGAAGAGCTTTATAACACAGTAAGTGTTCTAGAAGGGGGGAGGGCAGAGGGGAGCTAGCTGTTTGAATACGTTTATCACCAGTGCATATTTTGCATAAATGCTCTTAGATGAACACGGGATCACTGGAACACTGGTTTCAGCTGGGACATTAATTCTATGGAGTAGGGTAGGATTTAGCCCTGAGAGTTCAAGAGAAAAACATACTTAATATGACTGAATGCTTCTCTTTTCAGAGGCTGGGTCCACCAAACACGCTTCATTTGCTGGTGAGGGATGTAAAAAAGGTCAGTCTGTCATTTTATAATTCTTACCTATTGGCATCGTTCAATAAGACATTTAAAATTTTTTTTTTCAACATTTATTTATTTTTGGGACAGAGAGAGACAGAGCATGAACGGGGGAGGGGCAGAGAGAGAGGGAGACACAGAATCGGAAACAGGCTCCAGGCTCTGAGCCATCAGCCCAGAGCTGACGCAGGGCTTGAACTCACGGACCGCGAGATCGTGACCTGGCTGAAGTCGGCCGCTCAACTGACTGTGCCACCCAGGCGCCCCTCAATAAGACATTTTATAAAGCAATTTTTTAAATTTCTAAAATGTGTTGTCATATTATTAGAGGCATAAGAAAGAATGAATTCCTCTCTCCATAAAAGAGTTTACTAGAGTGTATTATGCTAAGCGAAATAAATCAGAGAAAGACAAATATCATATGATTTCATGCATATGTGGAATTTAAGAAACACAACAGATGAACACAGGGGGAGGGAAGGAAAAATAAGATAAAAACTGAGAGGGAGACAAACCATGAGACACTCTTAAATACACAGAACTGAGGGCCACTGGAGGGGAGGTGGGGGGATGGGCATTAAGGAGGGTACTTGTTGGGAAGAGCACCAGGTGTTGTATGGAAGTGATGAATACCTGGGCTCTGCTCCTGAAACAAATACTACACTGTATGCCAACTAACTTGAATTTAAATAAATAAAATTTTTAAAAAAGAGTTAAAACTAAAAAAAAAATTATCATTTTCAAGTTCATCCCTACACATGCCAGGCTCATGTTGAATGACTGATTATGGCACCCTGGCACCATTACCAAGGCCCTGGGCAACAGCCAGGGAGGTGCCATCTTACCACTGGCCTGAACCTCCATCTTCCAGTGGAACCCCATGTTCTGTATCTACTTTTAAGATCTGGGGCTCACTCCTTCACTGAGCCAATCTCCAGAAGGAACATGCCTCATGTCATTGTATGTGTTCCGTGGACTATTCCCTCATTAGTGAGTAATAGATGTTTTCACCCCTTTCCACTGCTGCTAACTACTTACAGTCTGTGTTCTTGTAGGAGCTCGTTCGTTCATTGTTGTGTCGCGTCGCCACAGGCTAGAGGATTAGGATGGGTTAATGTGTGAGTGATTCATTTTGCTAGGATGCAGTCCCTGGCTTGCCAAGTGTGGAACATGTATTCATACTCTGAGCAAGAAAAAATAACTCAAATGAGAGAATAGAGTTTTCAGTCAGAGTCCCAGATAGTCTGGCCATCCTTTGCACAAATGTCTCCTAATAATATAGTAATTCAGCTTCTATAGACACTCATTGGATCAGCACAGGATCAATGTATCCAGGAACCAAGAGGGACCAGCGCCCTTAGCCCATAAGGAATCTGATTTCCTGGAATTCTTAGATTAGGATATAAACATTCAAAAGCCACAGCTACCCAAGTTCAGACCCAACCATTTCTCACCTAAATGGCTTCAATAGTCCTCTTCCCACCTCTAGCCCCACGCCCCCTGATCATCCCAGTCACAGGACTCCCCAACTTAAAATCCTCTAAAGTCTCATGAAGTTTAAGGTCCTTCTAAGAAACTTATACTCCACTGGGCCTAGTTCCATCAACATCCCCTACTCTCTCCCCTCACATCCCCACCACAGGGTACACATGCCAGGCTCTCTTGCTCATGTGTGTTGTGCCCTTCCTCTTGTCCCCCAAAGTTTCTTCTCCACCTGCTCCTAGCTACCTGGGGTGTGCCTTCTGCAGGAAGACATTGCCTACCCTCCCACCCTCCCATCCAGGCAGAGTTCAAGAGTTCAGGGCCAAACTCACTGTCTGTACCTTTGCCACCTCCTCCAAAACATCGAGCTCCCCGAGGGCAGGGCTATATCTCTTTATCTCTGCATATGGAGTCCTGAATGAGGTGAAGGATCAGGATAGGGGCTGAACAAACTCATTAATGCCCGAGTGAAGTATTTGGTAAGTGTGGCTAGTTCTAATGTAAAGGGAGGACATTTGGAGGGCACTTGGGTGGCTCAGTCGGTTAAGCATCCAACTCTTGATTTCGGCTCAGGTCAGGATCTCACAGTTCATGTGATTGAGCCCCACATCAGTCTCCTCACTGGACATGGAGACTGCTTGGGATTCTCTCTCTCCCTCTCTTTCTGCCCCTCCTCCACTCACTCTCTGTCTCCAAATAAGTAAATAAATAAATAAATATTTTTAAAAAAATAAATAAAGGGAGGACATTTGGGATGTTTAATTTCCATGCAATGAACCCAGGTTCCCACCATCACTTCAGTCATGTGAAATTAAACAAGCAGCATATGGTGCGTAGCAAAAAAAAAAAAAAAAAAAAAAAGTCTTTATAATTGACTGGTCATCTCTGCCTCCTAGATGAGTCAGCTGTCCAAGGATATGAATGACTGGCCAAGCTGGTCTCAACATACCCCATAGTATTTTGTTGCAACAGTCTGCCCCTTCACCGACTCCCACACACACCAGATGCTTTTGTAGTGCTTATGTTCTTTTTTTTTAAGTTTATTTATTTATTTTGAGAGAGAAAGGGAGTGAGCAGAAGAGGGGCAGAAAGAGAAGGAGAAAGAGTATCCCAAACAGGCTCCTCACTGTCAGCACAGAGCCCCAAGTGGGGCTTGAAGTCCCGGAACCGTGAGATCATGACCTGAGCCAAAATCAAGAGTTGGACATTTAACTAAGAGAGCCATCCAAGCCCCGATGGGGCATGTGTTCTTACCGAAATGTGCGGAGTCCCCCAGAAAGTCACAAGGCACTGTGTGGAGCTTTCTCCAAGAAATTTCCAGCCCCAGGGATACTCTGTCTTGCTGCTGCCTCCCCACGAGGCCTCCTTCGGGTCACGTGGGCCACTTCCTCCTTCACCATGAAATCTGGATTCCAGGCCCCTGAAGCCAGCTGCTCCCCTGCAAGCAGCTATCAAAGCTCCTTCTCAACACAGCTCATCTGCTCTCACAAAGGAGGTCCCACACCAGCTGCACCGTATCTCCCCTACATCTGCACGTGCACATTGCAGGCCATTTTGAACCAGCCCATGGACAAGCCTACGGCTCCATCCTGCAGCCTCATGGCTTTCAATTCTTCTCACTGGGAAAGCTTTATCCTTTTTCTCCCTTAGTCATATGGTAATAGACTGAATATTGTTTAATGCCCCATTCCTCACATCAACACCCAAGTTTGGGCCAGAGAAGGCCACTTAAACCAGGGGTGTGTGATGCAGACCACACATGGAGTGCATCCTTGCAGGGCCTGACACACAGCTTCTTTTCTTCCAGGGCAACCTGCCACCAGATTACCACATCAGCCTCATTGACATAGGTCTTGTGCTGGAGTACCTCATGGGCGGGGCTTACCGCTGCAACTACACTCGGAAGAGCTTTCGGACCCTTTACAACAACTTATTTGGACCTAAGAGGGTAGAACTAAGTGAACGTGTGGTGTTCTGTGGTTCCTAGAGTCACATGTGGTCCCTTGCTGTCCTTTGCAATAGAACAGCCTGTTCAAAGCCAAGTTCATTACCTCATCCCCAAGCACACCTGCCCCTCTTCCTTTAGCAATTCAGGTGTGTGTGTGTGTGTGTGTGTGTGTGTGTGTGTGTGTATGCACAGTCCCTAGAGATGCCCCAGTTTCACCTGGAGCCTTTACCCCCTTAGCAAGGCAGGCCCTCGGCCCATCAATTACGTCTGCCCTCTGTCCTTTATCTACAATAGCCTTCTTCCCGGGACCCCTTGTCTCTGCCCTCTCCAATCCATCCTACCCCTATAGCAACCTTCATCTTCCAAAGCAAAGGGCATGGCCGTGCACTCCCTGCTCAAATATTTCCAGTGTTCCCCACCACCTGAGAAATCACCACCAAGCTCATTATCATAGCATCCAAGGCTCTCTGACCATCTGAGAGCTGTCCCACGCTATCATGGGGGTTGGCGGGGGGACCACAAACCTCCACCAAAATCAAATTGTACTACTGTACTGGCCATGTCTTTCCTCTAATCAAAATTCCACACATTCACAAGCCCAACTCAAATGTCAGATCTTCCATGAAGCCCTCCTCTCGCCTCGCCCTGCCGCCCCCCATGTAGAGCTTTTAAGCTCTATGTCTGCATTTCTATTAGTGAAATTCTCTGGTTCTACCTGGAATAAGGGTCATGTATTGTCTGCACATCTTTCTCCTTAACTGACTTTGGCTGTCAGAAGCAGTTTCCATACTAAAGGGTTTCTTTTCCTTGAGTATTATTCTTAATTGTTAATGATACAAAGTACTTTTTAACCTAGGATTATGTCCCCTTCTAACCACACTGTTAACGTACTACTAACATTACTGCTACTAATATTAGTTATCTGATTAAATTTTCCTCTTCTATTATGCAGCCTAAAGCTCTTAAACTTCTAGGAATGGAAGTAAGTAAGATTTGTTTTCATCGATTTTATATCTTTCTCAAATATATATAGGCTTCTTTGTGTTGCATTTGTTTAAAATAAAATTGAGGTTTTTTTTTTTCAATGGATCAATCCACCACCCTACACACCAACATTTATTTAGATGGTGTAGTCAAATCATAAAATAGGATAATAGATATTCCCCAAAAAAGGTTAAAAACTACTTAATTCATTTTATAGAGTTAGCAAAACCATAATTTCAAAAGGAAACAGAGAGTAAACAAACAAAAGAGCCCCACACAATCATAAATAATAGCTCAAGAAATTCAGTGGCATATTTAAAAAATTCTAAACAAGTCATTAAAATCTTCTAAGAATGCAAGTATAATTTAATGTTAGTGAATTTTTTTAGTATATTACGTCACATCAAGAAGTCAAAGAAGGAAGGGGCGCCTGGGTGGCGCAGTCGGTTAAGCGTCCGACTTCAGCCAGGTCACGATCTCGCGGTCCGGGAGTTCGAGCCCCGCGTCAGGCTCTGGGCTGATGGCTCAGAGCCTGGAGCCTGTTTCCGATTCTGTGTCTCCCTCTCTCTCTCTGCCCCTCCCCCGTTCATGCTCTGTCTCTCTCTGTCCCAAAAATAAATAAACGTTGAAAAAAAAAAAATTTAAAAAAAAAAAAAAAAGAAGTCAAAGAAGGAAAACAGTATAATAGCATTTTTATTTTTTTAATTTTTTTATTATTTTTTATTTTTAAAAAACTTTGTGTTTTATTATTTATATTTGAGAGAGAGACAGAGTGTGAGCACGGATGGGGCAGAGAAATGGAGACAGAATCTGAAACAGGCTCCAGGCTCCTAGCTGTCGGTACAGAGCCCAACATGGGGCTTGAACTCACGTGCAGTGAGATCATGACCTAAGCTGAAGTCGGATGCCTAACCAACTAAGCCACACAGGAACCCCTGATTTTTTTTTTTAATTTATATCTTCTTTCTTTTTTTCTTAACCAAACTGACCTACATATTTGATCTTTTTGCTTTATCAAGCAACTTTCTTTTTTCTGCTTTTGTTCTTATTAATATCTGCTTCATTTTTATTCATTCCTTCCATATACTTTCTATAGAGTACTGTTTTGTTCTATTAACTTCATTTGAAAGTGAAGTTCACTCATTTTCAATCTTCCCTTTATTCTAAAAAATGCATGAAAGGTATAAATTTTTCTCTGCACATTGTTTGCATGGTATCTCAAGGTTTGAGTAAATAGAAACTTGATTACCATTTATTTCTAATCATTTATAATTTCCTCTTTAATCCAACAGCATTTAAAATCCATAAGTATATTTAAATTTTTACAGATGCAGTCTTTGTTATTGTTATCCTACTGTTGTTTGTTTCTAGTTTTATTCCTTGATATGTAGACTACATGATTTCTGATACCTGAAATCTGTTGAAATAGAAAATCTCAAAGGAATTGGGGAATAATGTCTGGTGGAGTTTTGTTAATGATCTATGAGTGCTGAAATAAACGTGTATTCTCAGTTTATTGGAAACAGTTCTTAACATTTAGCTGTCAGATCAAACTTGACAATTAGGTAATTTAATTTTAATTTTTAATTTAATTAATTTTCATTTAAAAATTTTTTTAATGTTTATTTATTTTAAAAGAGAGAGATCTAGGGAGGGGCAGAGAGAGAGAGGGAGAGAGAGAATCCCAAGCAGGCTCCTTGCTGTCAGCACAGAGCCTGATGTGGGCCTCAAACCCATGAACTGTGCGATCATGAACTGAGCTGAAATCAAGAGTCAGATGCTTAACCAACTAAGCCACCCTGGCACCACTGCACATCTTTTCAGAAGAATTAATATACTGAATGAGAACCACAGATGTACTTATGAAATCTCTTTATTACCACAGAAAACGGGGTTTTCCTTTTTCCAGTAATCTTGAAATCCATTGTTGCACACTTAAGGCAGAACCAGGAAAAATGTGCTTGTCTCCCCTCAGGATGATGAGCCTCCAGCCAAAGGGAAGAAAAAGAAAAAGAAGAAGAAGGAGGAAGAGATCGACATTGATGTGGATGACCCTGCTGTGAGTCGGTTCCAGTACCCCTTCCACGAGCTGATGGTGTGGGCCGTGCTGATGAAACGCCAGAAAATGGCGGTCTTCCTCTGGCAGCGAGGCGAGGAGAGCATGGCCAAGGCCCTGGTGGCCTGTAAGCTCTACAAGTCCATGGCCCACGAGTCCTCTGAGAGCGAGCTGGTAGATGACATCTCCCAGGATTTGGACAATAATTCAAAGTTAGTGTCTGAAGGGAATTTAAGAACCAGGAAAAACTATTGTCCTGAGTACTTGTCCCTTTGGGGGAGGGTTGGCAAATGTATTTTTCACTTGGGTACAATTATCTTTTTTTTTTTTCTTTTTTTTAATGTTTATTTTTGAGAGAGAGAGATAGAGCGCAAGTGGGAGAGGGACAAAGAGAGGGAGAGACACAGAATCTGAAGCAGTCTCCAGG
The DNA here is from genome assembly GCF_014898765.1 of Herpailurus yagouaroundi. Classification (NCBI taxonomy): domain Eukaryota; kingdom Metazoa; phylum Chordata; class Mammalia; order Carnivora; family Felidae; genus Herpailurus; species Herpailurus yagouaroundi. Next base: position 21,604,045 of record NW_024412416.1, on the reverse strand, counting down.
CTCTGAGCTGCCAGCCAGAGCCTGACAAGGGGCTCAAACCCATGAACCACAAGATCATGACCTGAGCTGACATCAGACGCTTAACCAACTGAGCCACCCAGGCACCCCAAGTACAATTATCCTTAAAGCTTGTTCATAAATCATTTTGTCCATCATTTCATATTTTTTCTTCTCTCTGTGGTATTTCTAGACTGTCATTGTTTTGTTTTTTTATTTATACTTTCCAAGTGCTTCTCAGTTTTTCTCCCACTTACATGGGACAGGACAGCCTGAGGGGCCTGCAGTTGGGCACCTCCCTTCCCACAGGCCATTAGGCTCTAATAATACCCCAATAGGGTAGGCTCTGGCTAACTCGTTTCTCCTTCAGGCAGGCCTAGTTAAGGAGACCAGAGTACGCCAACATATTTCAGAATGGTTCCTTTTCCCCTCCCTGTGCTGGCAGCATGAGGGGATTTCTCTCTCATCTCTGTGAGAACTTGGTGGAACTCTTGGAGGTAAAACTCACAAAAACGTGAGCACACTTCCCTAAGACTGGGCCCCTCCCCTGGAGTTATTAAGTCTCAGACTTGTCCTCACAGAGCCTCCAACAATTTATCAGTTACAGTTTGAGTTTTCCTGCCCCAGCTCTGGTTCCAGAGGTTTCTGCTCTGGTATGTCATGAGTCTCTATATCTGCTGGTCTATCTCTACAGTTATGGGAGCAGCAGTTTGCCCTGTGACCTCAATTCTCTGATGAAAATCAATTGATTTTCAGTTTGTCTAACTTTGTGCTTAATGTTAGCACAGAATGGTGACTTCCAAGCCCCTACCATTCAGAACTAAAAACCAGAAGTCCCAGCACAACTTTATAGACTCATGAGCTTGGGGCATAACCAAGCAACTCTGCCAAAATCCAGCATCTTTGTTTTCTGAAGCACACAGCTTTTATTTTGGACTCAATGATCTAAAGTCACTAGTTGACTTCTAAACATTGGGAATTCAAGCCTATCTAAAAAAATGGGAGATGTTCCCATCTCAGTGGGTTGGTAAATACCATCCCTCTGCTTCTTGGAGGATTGTCATGGTAATGTGTCACCTCACAGCCTGTGGGACCTGAGGCCAGAGAGCATTCCTCTTCAGGGAACAGACAAGGCCATTCCTCCACACAGAATTCCTCCTATCTACATCCCTCAGCTCATAACTGGAATAAAATCTTACAGAAAATAAAGAAACAAAAATAGAGAGGGGCGATCATTCTGGGACTTCATCTTAACCACATTCCATGAAAAATGTTGAAGGTACAGGGAATGTTTACAACAGTCATTGAATGTTTGAATGAGGGCCATGTAGAAAATGGAATAAAGTTTATGTTTATAATTCAACTTGCCATCCTCTCCTCCTCTCCCCCAACTTGGCTCCCATTACTTCCCCCTCCTCCACCTCCAACCACTAGGCCCTCACTGCTCTAGGCCCCCGTGACAACTAGAACTTGTCTCTATCATAGCCCTAGGAACGTTGAATTTTCTTGTGACCATTGTGTTATTGAAGTATTGCACACAGGCAGGGAAAGGCACATGTACAAATGTATGGCTTGATGACCGTTCACAAACAGAACACCCCAGGATGACCAGCACCTAGATGAAGAAACGGGACCTTACCCAGACCTGCCAGTATTCCTGGTGTCCCCTTTCCTGTACCCTCCACAAAGGATAGTCCTTATTCTGACCTCTATTGCCATAGAGCTTTGCTGTCCTTTCTGTCTGCATCCCTGTTCTGTGAAGACTTGAGGGAAGAGAACTTTGTCTTCTCGTCTCTGAGTGCCTGATGCCTGAAAGGCAGATTTGGGGTCAATCTAAACTCCATTTGCAGCAAGAGCAGTCAGCCCCCCAACACAACTGAGCACAGAGCCCCGGCCCCGGCCATTCCCACCTGGCAACATACCCTGGGAGCTTCTGGGGTATGCAGAGGATTGGAAATCAAGGATTCTGTGTCCTGGGCTCCATGATGTGTCTGTGGATATGTCTCTCTCACAGTGTGTGTAGCCACTGCAGCGTCAGCTCTGACTGTGCTCCCTTCCCTTCAGAGACTTCGGCCAGCTTGCCGTGGAGTTGTTAGACCAGTCCTATAAGCACGATGAGCAGATCGCCATGAAACTGCTGACCTATGAGCTGAAGAACTGGAGCAACTCCACCTGCCTCAAGCTGGCAGTGGCGGCCAAACACCGGGACTTCATCGCTCACACCTGCAGCCAGATGCTGCTGACAGACATGTGGATGGGAAGGCTGCGAATGAGGAAAAACCCCGGCCTAAAAGTACGTATGGCTTATTGTCATAGTGGTAACAAGTGACACCTGTGTGAGCTCTTACTCTGCACCTTGCAGAGCCAGGCATTCCTGTGGATTATTTCATTTATTCCTCTGAACAGCCCCATGAGGGAGATGCTTGCCTTACAGATGAAAAACCTGAAGCTTCAAGGTTGACTTGCCTAGGATCTGAGCTGGTGAGGTGTGGGTCCAGGCCCTGAACCCAGGTGGCCTAATGCCAGACATAACTGGTGTGCCTGGCTCACAGAGATTGGAGTTCACCCTAACTAACCACATCCCAGGACAGGCCATCTTCCTGCCATTAAATCAGGCACCTGAACTCTGTTTCTATAGATCCTGTTACAACTCTGAAACTGTGTGATTATATATATTTTTAATGTTTATTTTTATTTTTGAGAGAGACAGAACATTAGAAGGGGAGGGGCAGAGAGAGAAGGAGACACAGAATCTGAAGCAGGCTCCAGGCTCTGAGCTATCAGCACAGAGCCCGATGTGGGGCTCAAACTCACGAACCGTGAGATCATGACCTGAGCCGAAATCGGACACTTAACCAACTAAGCCACCCAGGAGCCCCTGAAATTATGTGATATTATTTTAATTGGCAACATTTCATTATATGGGGTTTATAAGAGAATATGAAGTTATAGTAGGGTTTGAAAGGCTGTAGTCGGTACAAATTGTATTGTGATCAAATCTTAGCTCTGCTGTTTAGTACTGTTAACTAGTAGGTAAGAAAAGATTCTAATCTTCAAATAATCCAGCTCCCTCATGGCAATATTATGCCAATCTCGTGGGATTGCCATGAGAGTAAAGAAAAGACATCTTATGTTATATTGTGTAGTGTGGTTCTGGCAAATAGAAGGCATTTCATTTCTTAATAATATGAATGTTATGTCTTGCCCTCATATGAAAACTGAGCAGTGGGATTAAAAATCTGTCAGATTAAATGAGTATAAGGAGTCAGTGAGATCCAAGAAGGAAGGAATCAAGAAGAACAGAAATGAGTCCAATAAATAGATGGAATGACCAAGAGGCTACAAGTGTCAGGGATAAAGGTCAAGGAAACAAGAACAGTTTCTTAACAAGAAAATCTTTAACGAGAACATAGAAGGGGGATCAGATTTCAAGTAAAACAAAAATGCACACAAAAGTTAAGGCTCAGTTACGATTCAAATTAAAACTCAGAATGATTTTGAGCAACTGGTAGTGTGTAAAAAAAGACCATTTGACCTCTGATATCAAGAACATGATCCTTTAGTGGTACCAGAATTCTGCATTAAAATTGCCATATGGCCACACAATAAACAATATTTATATAGTAATAAAAATGGAAATGCTTTTTATTGGTTTTTCAGTTTTTGGAATAGTCCCATAGACAAAGCACTGAAGACTCAAATATGATTCCTTAAACAGAATACAAATGCCACCAAGTATAAAATACAAAAAGCAGACACCTACCTAGGTGGCTCAGTCAGTTGAGCGTCTAACTCTTGGTTTCAGTTCAGGTCATGATCTCATGGTTTGTGGGATCAAGCCCAGCATCAGGCTCTGGGCTGACAGTGCAGAGCCTGCTTGGGATTCTCTCTCTTGCCCTCTCTTTGCCCCTTCCCCACTCGCTCTCTCTCAGAATAAATAAATAAACATTTTTTTAAAAAAGAAAATACAGGGGCACCTGGGTGGTTCGGTCAGTTAGGCATCTGACTTCGGTTCAGGTCATGATCTCGCAGTCTATGACCCCACATGGGGCTCTGTGCTGACAGCTTGGAGCCTGGAGCCTGCTTCAGAATCTGCGTCTCCCCTCTCTCTCTGCCCCTCCCCCACTTGTGCTGTGTCTTGCTCTCTCAAAAATAAATGTTAAAAATTTTTTTTTAAAAAGAAAATACAAGAATCAAAGGCACAGCTGGGAAAAACTGGGTGGTAGAAGGAGGAAGGGAGGGTGGTGAGAAGGATAATATCCCATATTATAATGTGGGGAATCGAGACTATCAAAAGTTGTTGAAACAAGAGAAAAAGATTTCAGTTCATGATATAAAGTTACAAAGATAACCTTGTAGGAACTGAAAACATTCATGTGGCTATCAAAAATGGGAGCAGAGGAATAGATGAAACGAGATCAAGTCTTGTCTAAAATAATAGGATGTCAGGGCACCTACGTGGCTCAGTCAGTTAAGCATCCAACTTGGGCTCAAGTCACGATCTTGCAGTTCCCAAGTTCAAGCCCCGCATTGGGATTTCTGCTGTCAGTGCGGAACCCACTTCAGATCTTCTGTCCCCCTCTCTTTCTGCCCCTCCCCTGCTTGTGCACTCTCTCTCTCTCTCAGAAATAAATAAACATTAAAAAAAATAGGATGTTAATAGGTAGTACTTAAACTAACAAAGAAATAGCAATATAAAGCGTCACTCATGTTGTTAAAAACATGAAGTTATTAAAAAAACTAAAATCAGAAATAGTTAAAAGTGATTATCTCAAAATATGATTCAAAAATACTTCTTGAAGACAAATGATATGAAATTACATATTGAAAAAAAACACTTTCTAGACACATATATCAACCCAGAACAACCAACATCAACACACATTTTTAAATTACTGGATCTTAATGAAAAAGAAAAAACTCCCTGGGCATCCAGGCAAACACAACAACAACCAAAGTGAAAGTTACTTATAAGGGAAAGAAAATTAGATTATAATCAGACTTCCAGCAGCAACCACTTGTGTCAGAGAAAAAATTGGCGTGTGTCATATAAAGATACTCCCAGAAGGAAAATGACAGACCAGGATTTTATATCCAACAAAAGTGACTGTTAAATATAAAAGGTATACACAAACCATTAGCAACAGGCAAGGACCCCAGGAAATATTGTTCTTATGAGCCCTTTCTAAAGACTCTGTTAGGTAATGAGCTTCCAAGAACCACAGTAACCAAAGAGGCATCAGTATAAGGACTAATGGTAAGCCTCAGATATATATTTACATATAGTGCTGAGACTAGGGGAGGGTTAAGAGGGAGAGAGTATAGTATGCAATGGCTATGTGTTCTGATAATATAGATATAATACAACCTTTTTAAAAAAGAGGAGAGAATTGAAACACCTATGCAAAAAAAAAAAGTAACTCTTCAGTAATCATAATCAATAGCAGTAGTATTAACATTGTTATTCTGAAACTATAAAGCAACTGAATAACGAGGGGTATTTTAATTCTATCATGTCTGTCCTTTAGAACTAGGATTCAGTGTGTAGCAAAAGGAAACACAGCTATGGTCTAGAAAGGGGTAAATGAAAAGCCTATAGTGTTTAAACAGAAGCATCAGTACAAACTCATTCCATCTCTGAGCAATGAAAAGCCTGGACACAATGACCTACTGAAAAGCAGTGAACATCTCCAGTGCCCAGATTGTGGTCTTGCAATACCATTTCCCACTAACTGGGGCCAGAACTTCTTGGAGAAATGATTCGTTCCAGATCTGGAGCAAGAAAATTCCAAGATAAGCCTAGAACATCTTGACATACCAGATGGCAAAGAAGCTATCAAAGATCAGTAGGGTAAGAACGGGGGACAGAGGAGCCCACTCGAAGAGGCTTCCACTGGCCAAAAGAGACGTTCTATTCTATTTCTTTGTTTGGTCTATTCATGCACCTACACCCTACTATCTTAATTACTGATTTTTTATAATATAACTTTTAATGTACGGTAGAAGTAGCCCTTTTGTGGTATCCTTAACAATGTATCACTGAGGGGGCACCTGGGTGGCTCAGTTGGTTAAGTGTTCGACTTCAGCTGAGGTCATGATCTCACGGTTAATGAGTTTGAGACCCACATTGGGCTCTGTGCTGACAGGCTCAGAGCCTGGAGCCTGCTTCAGATTCTGTGTCTCCCTCTCTCTCTCACTCTCAGTCTCTCTCTCTCTAAAATAAACATTTTTTAAAATTAAAAAATGTATTATTTAATATAACATTAATATTCATATATAAATATATATTTAATAAATATATAATTTATAAATATAAATAATAGTTATTGTTTAATATTATAATATTATAATAGTTAATTGTTTAATGATATACTATAATATTTTATTATTTAATCATATAATACTTTTATTTAATAATATAATGATAATATACTATTATAATAATTTTTATTATTTAAAAATAATATTGGAGATACACATCAGTTATTTCTACATAAAATATTTTTTATCTACTTCACTATCAGTATTACTATATTTTGTTTATTTGTTCTCATTTATTATATTTTAATTTAAAGATTTACCCGCTTTGAAACTCAATATAAGCTCTTTGCTTTTAAGACACAATTCCACACAATACTGCTTGCTGTCTATCTAAAATAATGTGATGAAAGTACTTACAGTTTTCAGTTGCAACTCTACCAACTCTTATTCAGTGTATCAAACAGAATAAGCCACAGAACATCAGAGCAGAGATAAACCTGTTTTAGGACAAATCAATTTGTTGAGTGGTGCTAAAGGTCATAATTTAAAATTTTTATATATACTAGGAAAATTTTCTAGAATTGCCATAGCTTAGAAATCTAAAAATTAAAAAAAAAATCTTTTTTATCATCCTATATAGGTTATAATGGGGATTCTTCTTCCCCCTACCATCTTGTTTTTGGAATTTCGCACATATGATGACTTCTCATATCAGACATCCAAGGAAAATGAAGATGGCAAAGAAAAAGAAGAGGAAAATGTGGTCAGTGATACCCTTGACCATAACAGTATCAATTGACTTTCATTCTCAAAATTGTTGAGATTTCTCTTACCATGAATTTAGAAACCATAGTAATTGGGGAAATTTGTATACTTCTTTATTTTTAAAAAAATATCTGTTAAATACTGTGCATTTCCCATTTAGCAACCTGCTTGCTGTGTGCTGTTCTCTGTTTTCCAGGATGCCAATGCAGATGCTGGTTCAAGAAAGGGCGATGAGGAGAATGAGCACAAAAAGCAAAGAAGCATTCCCATTGGAACAAAGATCTGTGAATTCTATAACGCTCCCATTGTCAAGTTCTGGTTTTACACAGTAAGGCTTCCTCTTTCGCATTGGCCATCTAACATGTTTTGAATATGCAGGATTGTTAGAATCAAGAAACATGTCAAAGGCTTTTAAAAATGTTTTAAAATTCACCAAATTAAAATGAATTATGAAAACAAAACTGGGACTAATTCAGATCTTCACCTAAAATTGTATCTGGATATCTTGTTCTATATTTTACATGCATGTAGGAATGTGGCCATCCTAGCCCCAAATACACCATTTCATAATGCAAAATAGTCTTATTTGCTTAAGATGAGGGATTTTTTTTTAATGCTCTCAGTAATACAAACTTAGGGAACTATAGCTTTATTTTTAAACGGACACAGATGATTGGTGATTTAAAGAGCAAACTCACAGTTAACCATTTTTTTCATAAAACTAGAGGGGCCACTAAAGGAATGTGGTTGAACCCAGGTCATAAACTCCTAGACCAGGGGAACAAATCAAGGCCTCTACACTCTGAAATGCACACCAAATTGACCACAGTCTGGCTTCACACTCTCCTCCAGCTGCCTTTGGTGGCCACTGTCTTGGCATCTCCAACAGTGTGGCCATCTATAACCAGAGAAGACTCAGTCTTACACATTCATGCTGGGACATCCGCAGATGGGCAGATGGGAAGGCTCCCAGCTGTGGGAGGTCCCAGGAGGCACACAAAGGCTCCCACAACCTTGCAGTCTGGGGAGGTTGGGACAAGACTACTCATGAAACCCCAAGCACCAAGCTTCAGCCTCTGCCAGGCAGGCCCTGGCACTGTGGCTCCATTTGAGACTAGGCAGGGACAGGCGATGGGAGGTGAGGAGCTGGGTCCAAATCTATGAATGAAGCAATTGGCAGGGGGGTAAGCAGTGGGCAAGAGGAAGGCTGCATGTGGATCCAGATCAACTATGCACCTGGACACCCAACCTTTTGGTAGCCACACCTGGTGTGGTGGCAGAGCCACTGCTGCCCATCTGCTCTGGTAAGAACCAGCTGAGCACTGGCCTGGACTTCAGGAGAGTTCAGCATAGGGTGGGGCCACACCCTATGTAGAAGACCCCCAGTGTCACCCTGCCCCTCGGACTGCTAGCTCTGACCCGGTGGGAGGGTGTGACATGTTTTATAGCTTCCCAGGGGATTCCGACATGGCCCAATTTGGAGAATTCTGATTCCTCTGCAAGGAATAAATCATGGATTCGAGGGATTTTACTGTATTACTGGTAAAGCTTATGCAATTGGGAGGGGTGGGGGTGAATCTTAAAAAATAAAAACTGCCGAATCACAGATGCACAATTGCTAGAACACTACCCCCTGACCCCCATAACTCCTGAAGAGGCCTGTGCCAATGAGGCTCCAAAGGTGAAGATTCATCAGCTCCACAGTGAATCAACCTCAGACCACCTCCTTCCCACCTGATACCTCACTCTCATATACCTCCAAACTCGGCATATTTTCTTGCCACAAAGATAGGAAACTTGCTGTGGCCACAGCAAACCACAGATATGTGAGCCCTAATTGTAGGGACTCGAGGCAGCTCTGTGCATCAGGGCAGACAGCTCTCACCCCCTCCCTTCTAACCTCCCACATCCACTAACAGTGAAAAGATTCAAGAGGGAAATTTGCAAGGCCGGGAGAGAAAGTAACATTTTCCAATTTCCAGGAATGTAGAAGTCACATGAGTGAAATATTAAAATTTTCTTGTTTCTCATAATTTTGAGCAGCTTCGTAATTCCCCCATGAGGGTGATAGTAGCCACAAATACATCTTCATTTAGAAGATGAAATGCCAGTGCCCATACGATCCTAAAGTATAAAATGCCTCCCGACCTGCCTCAAAGTTTATCTGCACTGGTGATGTGAACAGAAAGTTCCTCTAGGTGAGTCAGTCCAGCTGGAAACGAAAATTTGTTCTTGAAGACCTGTCAACCTGAAAACAGGATTTCAAAGTGTGTTTCCAGCATGTGTTATCTCCCCAAACACAGCTAACTGTTGTTCTGCCCTTCAGATATCATACTTGGGTTACCTCCTGCTATTCAACTATGTCATCCTGGTGCGGATGGACCGCTGGCCTTGTCTCCAGGAGTGGATTGTCATCTCCTACATCGTGAGCCTGGCATTAGAGAAAATACGAGAGGTGATTACTCCAAAGGCCCGTCCCAGCCCCACTAACCACTGACTTTAATTCCGATATAGCTTCTTATTGCAAAAGCACTTCATGAAAATCACAAGTGCCATGGGACCTTTTTCCTCTCTTGAGGCATCACAATCCCAAATGTATTCTATTCTTTTGCTTAAGATTTCTATGTCTTCTGCTTCCAACTGAATCTGAATTTGCAAATCAAAACACAAGGCAAAATAAATGTTTAGTAGCAAAAAACATAGTCTCAGTGCCTATAAAAGCAACAGTAAATGCTGCCAGATACCTGAGATAAACCAATTTCCACAACTGATGTTTTCTGGGAACTGAACCTAGAAACAGAGAGAGACACGAGATGACATTTTTCCTACAATTTAGGACTCAGAATCATGCCCAGGCTCCCTCTACCACCTCCAATGGGGATTCTTCCTTCTTATTAAGGAAGGGCTCTCAGGAGGGGAAATAGGGCCAGGTAATTTTCTAACATCATCCACAAGTTTTAATTCACTACATTAGCTTGTAAAGGGAAAGCTGATATCCAAGAAAATATGAATTTGAACTGAAAAAGCACAAAGAAGGATTCACATTCTTTTTCCACCTGACGTAAAACCAGTACTATTGTTTTGCAATTATTACTAACCCTTTCTCACTGAAAAAAATATTACTGGCAACTTCACCCCAACAGAGAGAGTTTGATGCTATCAGTTTAACAAGAGCCTGAGAAAGAAAAAAGTGCCAAATCCAACATTTTACAGCCCATCTCCTTTGCTACTGCGCTTTCTTTTCTAGCTGGGCTTCGTCAAACTCTGAAGATGTTACAAGTGGGATTTCCCAAGTGGCCTGCAATACCATCCCTTAGTGCCACCATGATCTTGCTGAGTATCAGCCATGTGCTATGATTTCCTCCAGTTACAGAAAGAGGGTAGCCCTCAGCCAGTATGGATGAGCTTTTAAATTAGTGAATCCCTTCTGTGTTGGCCAAAAAATAGCCACCACCCCATCCCACTCATGGGGTCCCCAGGACCTACCCAGTCTCCATAACTAAAGGGGTACCACATGGCACAGCACCCTGCCTCCCACTGCAGGGTCCATGGGGCTCACTGTGTGTACACCTGTGCAGGCTGGTTTTTCAATATTTTCAGTTTTACTCTGAGGAAATAGTGATTTTTTAATCAGTGGTGATTTTTAAAGGGTGATATCTTAAGCAGGAAAATCATTTAATTTCCTCCCGACTTCTCCTATCTATGTTGCAAAGGAATTGTGGCAAACATCTCCTAGCCCGATTCTGCCATCTCCACCAGGTGGATTACCCTTTTGTGAGCCCACACGGGTGTGTCTCCCCTCTAGACTTTTCCTCCTGGACTAACTCAGGAACGTGGGCTGATGGGCACATATCCAGAGTATTAAAAAGAAATCAAGAGGCAGCTGTTTTAATTACAGCCAGAAGAACATAATTTACAAGGCATTTCCTGAGAGTTTGTGAAACACTGCATCTAGGAATATAGAGGATTCCATGGAATTTCCCTTTCGAGATATCTTTCAATGCCTGAGAAGATTAGTGTGTAGAGGTCTTCACCAGGAAATGGGACCAGATGCCCTGGAATGTTCCACCAGTCCTATCTTTCCAAGATTCTGAGATGCGGCTTCCAACACAGCATTCCTTGTTCATTGTTCTTTGTTTTCAGATCCTCATGTCAGAACCAGGAAAACTCAGCCAGAAAATAAAAGTTTGGCTTCAAGAGTACTGGAACATCACGGATCTTGTGGCCATTTCCATGTTCATGATTGGAGCAATCCTTCGCCTACAAAAGCAGCCGTATATGGGCTATGGTCGAGTGATCTACTGTGTGGATATCATCTTCTGGTACATCCGTGTCCTGGACATCTTTGGTGTCAACAAGTATCTGGGGCCTTATGTGATGATGATTGGAAAGATGGTTAGTACTGACATCCCGTTAGTAACTAGAGATGCTGTGGTTGTGGTTAGAACCTGAGACCAAGCCTTGGGTGTGGCTTTGTCAGATTTCATTTGGTCTTTCCTTTGCAATTAGTTTCTTACAGGAAATGTTTTTTGCTTTAAGATACATAGTTTTCCTACACATTAATATGGTATATACATACAGTACATACTGCTTTATACAGAGGTATGTGTGTGTATATATATATATATATATATATATATACTGTATCTATGTACATACTAATACTGCATGTGTGTGTGTATATATATATATATATATGTTTATATATATAGCAATAATCTAGTTGATAACATGTGGTAAAAGCCAGAGACAAATAGGGCCCAGGGTCACTCCACAACCTGTATTCCAATCTTCAGCCCATGTACTCTGGTCTGAGGGTAATTCATGTGATTAGGCCAAGTCCATGGCAACATTTCTTCCAGAATAGACCATACTATATGGGAAAAAAATGAGTCAGCATATCATCCTTACATCACCTAAAACAGCTTCAGTGTTAGGACCGAACCCAGAAGAAAGGAAGTATCTTAAATTTACAAATAACATTTTATAGTGCACGTGGCTTTGAGTAAAAGGATATATGATTTAGCTTATCCTGTCAAGGGCCCTCATCTTCAGAGATGTCCAAAATTAGGAATTATACCAGTTCGGTATCCACAGTAAACAGAGCACTGCTCACTGTAACCACTCAGCATTTGTGTAATGAATGAATAAATATCATTCTGTATTCTCAATTCATTATCTTGTTTTCTTAGATATCTCCTCTGACTCCTTAGTTTCCCTTACAAATTCCCATGTTTCCCCCATAATTCTTCCCTTTCTTCATTTGCACTCGCAGTTATGAGAGGACTATTTGTTTATGGGCAACAGTAGAGGAGAAGAAAGAGTGAGAACAAATGAGGGAGTCAATGTTCTAGAATAAGATGTATGTATTGCATGGTGTATAAAAACTAGGAGCCCATGGCTCAGATGGAGAGAAGAGAAAGAGACTCTTCTTCCTAATTAAGCACTCATGAAGTCTTTGGGGAGAGCATTACAATGAACCAGGTGAACCCGGCCCATGAGTCAAGAGACATGTTTTCTCTACTCAGATGATTGACATGCTGTATTTTGTGGTCATCATGCTGGTTGTGCTGATGAGTTTTGGAGTAGCCCGTCAAGCCATTTTGCACCCAGATGAGGAGCCTTCTTGGAGACTGGCCCGAAACATCTTCTACATGCCCTACTGGATGATCTATGGAGAGGTGTTTGCAGACCAGATAGACCGTAAGAATAGAATTCATAGTAAGATTCTCTTCCCTGCTTCTGAGGCAGATGATCAGTTCCAAATTAATGGAAGAGCCTGTGTTAATTTGGAAATAAATTACTTTTTATTCTGCCATGAGCATCAAATCATTTTATGAAGGAGTAAGTGCAGAATATGAAATGTAGATTTTTGAGACATTAGTCATTTCTTCTCTTCTAAAAACCGTTAACCAGAATTTTGAGTCTGATCACTTTAGCTGGACCTGGTGAATATCTTATCACATGAATGCAGCACCAGTGCCAATATCCTAATATTTCTTCAATGTAAATTTCTTTCTACTCCAAGGCAGAGCTAGTAATATTGTTCCAAGAGAATGAAATAGCGAGCATGACAAGGTGACTGGTGTCTTGTGTCATCCTCTTCTTCAAGCCTCTTCTCCAAAGGCCATTTTCCATGTGGCTATCAATTTCTCTTCACTTATGCAGTTCAAATTTTGTTGTTAATTGTTATTGTTATTATTATGATTAAAAATAATCAGGATGTTAGCAGAGGAAATAAGCCATAATCCTGTATGGATTTCTGGGTGGCGCAGGCCCCAGCCCCTCCCCAGGCTGAGTTGATAGATCATGGTATCTCTTGTGTGGTAGGTTCTTCAGACCTGTTCTTGTGTTTGCCCCCATATTTTCATTTGCATGTTGTACTCTGTCACAAATTATCAGACTGCTATTTCCAGTGTTCTGCTTCTTGGGGATAGGTTTTGAATATCTTCCACTTGTATCAAACACACAGTTGTCAAAACATCGTCTGCCACTGGGTTAGACTGATAACTAGTTCATACAATGCCTTCTACCTAGCTTTCAGAACATAACTCCAAACACATTATCATGACAAGTATCTCAAAGTCAATGCGAGATATTGAATGTGTCTGTAGCTTGGTAAACCAGAATGTAAAAATCTAATTTGGTTTCCAAAGAATATTTGCTTAGGTAAACATATGATCCAGACATAAATTGTAATATTTTTAATTTTTTATTATTAAATTTGCTAATGAGAAGATAAAGAGGCAAATGAGTATATTTTCATTAAATGTAGGTTTTTGATTCTTGATCTGATTATTGCATAATAATTTTGCATTTCTTTGTGCTTATGAGGTATGTGAATTGGGATATAGAGAACGCCTGATTGGTTAACCAGTTGATTAAAATGATCATCTGCCAGTAGCCTCATATCTTTTTCACAGTATTTTTTAACTAGTGAGCTTCTTATTGCTTTATAACATATGGTAAAATCAATGTTCGTGAAATATATATATATATTTCCTAGTATTAATAATGTGTATAATTTCCTCTAAATAGACCACTGTTTCCAAGCATGAATCTATAATTCCCAGGCTTGAATACTTTGCATTTGTTGACACCAAAACCGTTCTTAAGTTGCTAATCATGTGTTTTACTTTTCTCTCAATTGTCATCTCATTTTCTTTCCTCCCTTCCTGTCACAACTAAAAAATAAATAAAATCCTGCTTCCAATCGCTATATAGTCTACGCCATGGAAATTAATCGTAAGTTTACACAGAATTGATGACTCTAGTTCATGAAATGTATGTATTCATCAGTCTCTTCCTAATATAATTACTGATAGCCTTACGCTGGTCTTAAATATTCCTCTTGTTTTCTGATGTTAATACTCTTTTAAACTGTAAGTAAGTAAAAAGTAGGTAGACGATAAATTTATGGCAATTACTTCACTGATCACTTTTGCAGTCATTCTATTTTTTAGTTCAGGACATAGGTCCCATAGGATCAAAGTGGCATTTTGAATGAGCAGAGAAAGGATGATTTTCCAAAATGATACCAGAACTGTTGATTAACAAATTTGAGGGTAGAGGGCATCGTACCTCCTTCCTCATAACAAAATTATTTCCAAAGTTCATGTACAAGTGAAATTAAGGAGACAACATAAGCTGATCTTAAGTAATCAGAAGACACAATAACTTTCTAATGGGTAACAGTACAGAAAAAAAGATCTATCTGCTTAGAAATTAAGAACTTCTGTATATGAAAAACACAAAGAAAGAAACGGGAAAACGTTTACAAATATAAGTCAAGAATGACTATCTCTGAGTGCAGAAATGAGCTTCTTATTTTCTTTGTAGGAGATATTTTCACATGAAAAATTATTACTTATGAAATCAGGGGAAAATCGTGTTAAAAAAGAAATAGATCGTTTAACGGCATAAGTAAGTTATTTATTCCATTCATTCTATGTAAAAAGCAAGTACAACAAGACAAATTTTGTTGCAGCTCCTTGTGGTGACAACCAGTATGATGAGGAAGGCAAGCGGCTCCCTCCCTGTATCCCAGGCGCCTGGCTCACACCGGCCATCATGGCGTGCTACCTACTGGTAGCCAACATCCTGCTGGTGAACTTGCTCATTGCAGTTTTCAAGTATGTGTCATGGCTGGGTGCCTATTAGTAATTACAGTACAAATTTCCAATCTGGGGCCACGGATTTACACAGAATTTCAGGAGGGCTTTTAAAGGTGTAAAATCTTTACAACCTCTTTTGTTCAAATTTAAGCAGCCTTAGTGTATTCATGAGTCAAAAGTTGACACTTAAACACACTAAATTTTTCTCAATGGTTCAATATTTTTTGTTGTTGAAATATAATTAATATACAGTGTTGTATCAGTTTCAGGTGTACAATATAATGATTCAACAATCCTAAACATTACTTAGTGCTCATCATGATAAGTGTACTCTTAATCCCCTTCACCAATTTCACCCATCCCCCCCACCTCCCCTCTGGCAACCACTAGTTCTTTGCATTTAAGAGTCTGTTTCTTGTTTTGTCTCATTTTTCTTCACTTGTTTTGTTTCTTAAATTCCACAAATGAATGAAATCATATGGTATTTGTCTTTCTCTTAAATACATTTTAAGTTTAATTTTGTTTAGTATTTTAACACTTTGATGTGTATTTTAATCTAATGAAATATTTCCTTAGATAAAAGTCTCCGGAGGTAGGGAAGATCTGAGCATTATCAGAGGCTCAGAAGGCAATGTCAATTTCATAAGCTATGACAATTACTGCAATATTATATAAAATACTTTCCTTATCGTTTACAGAATAGAAGACAAAATGGCCTAGGAAAGAAATGGCTTACAGTATCAAATTTCTTATAAAACTTACCCATTTTGGCAAATGGGCAAATGTGTTGTGTGTGTGACCATACTTAACACATGTTGAAAAAAATATTTTCTAGCTTTTAAGATGAAAAATATGAGGGAAAAAAATCTTTCACAGAAATATAGAATCTTAGAACTGACCAGGGCTTTGGAAAGAATCTGGTTCAAACTCTTTTTCAACTGTATTAAAGGTTTAAATACTTCAAAATGCTTAGTTGAATAGCTTCTACCTTTAAAAATATGAAATAAAAATTTCCTGAGTGTATGAGTCAATAGACTGCAGTGTGATGTTTTAATAGGGCAGTAGGGGGGCACCTGGGTGGCGCAGCCGGTTAAGCGTCCGACTTCAGCCAGGTCACGATCTCGCGGTCTGTGAGTTCGAGCCCCGTGTCGGGCTCTGGGCTGGTGGCTCAGAGCCTGGAGCCTGTTTCCGATTCTGTGTCTCCCTCTCTCTCTGCCCCTCCCCCGTTCATGCTCTGTCTCTCTCTGTCCCAAAAATAAATAAACGTTGAAAAAAAAAATTTTTTTTTAAAAGAGGGCAGTAGGTAGCAGTTACAATACACTTGATTCTTAATTATTTATATGAGAAAAATGTCCTTGAGTGTAGATAATCCACATTGATAGTTAAACCAAAAAACAGGGTAGTCTAGGAGTCAGTACTAGCAGGCATTAAACGGTCATTTCAATGTTTATTTTCATTTCAATGTGAGCAACTGATTGCCCTGGGAAATCAAAATGAGAAGGAAAATACTAATTAAACATTTACTCTTTTTAAAGCAATACCTTCTTTGAGGTAAAGTCAATATCCAACCAGGTGTGGAAATTCCAACGATATCAGCTGATAATGACATTTCATGATCGACCAGTCCTACCTCCACCAATGATCATTTTAAGCCACATCTATATAATCATTATGCGTCTTAGCGGTCGCTGTAGGAAGAAAAGAGAAGGGGACCAAGATGAACAGGATCGTGGATTGAGTATGTACAGGACTCTCTCATTTCTATCTTGGGCTAATTCAAGGGTGTTCCAACTGGACACTACATACTACTTTAAATTGTGTGAAAACAGAACACCCTAGTCCAACTGTTGTTCTTTGTAGAATGCTTCCCATTTTATGTTGGTTTTATTCCAGTTCTGTCAGTTTATGAGTAATTAGTGTTACCAAAAGCCTGCTCGTGAAAGAGATCAGAAATTGACAGAGTTCTTGAAAATGACTCTTCTATGTGGATTCAGAGTTCCTTTCAGAATGTTGTAATTTGTGGCATCTCAAGAGGATGGGAAAATTATGCTGTCCACCTGACTGTATCCATAAAACACACACAAAATTTCCCCAGAAAATAATACTTGGTTTCACTCTGCGAATAGCTTTAATAGTGGTGTTTTGTGTTTAAAAAGTGAGCCATTGGGGCGCCTGGGTGGCGCAGTCGGTTAAGCGTCCGACTTCAGCCAGGTCACGATCTCGCGGTCCGTGAGTTCGAGCCCCGCATCAGGCTCTGGGCTGATGGCTCGGAGCCTGGAGCCTGTTTCCGATTCTGTGTCTCCCTCTGTCTCTGCCCCTCGCCCGTTCATGCTCTGTCTCTCTCTGTCCCAAAAATAAATAAACGTTGAAAAAAAAAATAATTAAAAAAAAATAAAAAATTGAGCCATTTTGCTCCAGGGTAAGAATGATTGCTGCATATGACAACCTGTTTGTGTAACAAACAATTGGAGTAGTCAGAGAACTGCCTACAAGTGAAGGACAAGGGCGCTTAATTCAGGTTGGGCTGGGAAATTCCTAATGACGCAACGAAATTGATTCTTCACGCACCGGGTTCGTTTCTCACTCAGCAAACATTTCTTTCCCGCAGAACTATTTCTCAGTGACGAGGAGCTGAAGAGGCTGCATGAGTTCGAGGAACAGTGTGTTCAGGAGCACTTCCAGGAGAAGGAAGACGAGCAGCAGTCGTCCAGCGACGAGCGCATCCGTGTCACATGCGAGAGGTGTGCCCAGCGCGGGGCCAGCAATGGGTCCTCGGGCCAAGGGTTTGCGGGCTCCTCCACCCTATTTTAAGGGCAATGGAGACGTTCATTTAAACCTTCACTCGGAGTTCTCTTGTTTGTTCAGACTGGCTTTTTTACGTGTTTGCCTCCAAAATAGTGTGAAAATCTCTAGTTGTGAAACGGTGATTGTAAATTCTTTATAGAAGTGAATGATGACAGGGGCACCTAGGTGGCTCAGTAGGTTGAGCTTCTGACTTCAGTTCAGGTCATGATTTCATGGTTTGTGTGTTCAAGCCAGCTTGGGGCTCTGTGCTGACAGCTCATAGCCTGGAGCCTGCTTGGGATTCTGTGTCTCCCTCTCTCTGCCCCTCCACCACTCGTGTTCTCTCTCAAAAACAAATAAACATTAAAAAAAAATTTTTTTAAAGAAGTGAATGATGACAGGTATTGCAAATATTCCAGGCCCAAACTAAACCAAACTGAACAAAAAAGCCCTGACAGTTCTTGCCCACTCCCGAAGTGGGAGCTTTTACTCTGATGCCCTGCATCAATGGAGAGAACAGGTGCAGAGCTGTGTAAATGCTAGGGAGGCCATTGTTCTCCCTGCCCTTGACTTGTCCTTGACTTTATCAAGGATGGTATTCCCTAGGAACTGACCTCCTCATCCTGCCTTAATGCTTTGGTTGCTCCTTGCCCAATCTGGCAGAGCAGAGGTAGACTCCCTCCTCTGTTCTCTGAGACTGGGAACTAAGGGAGGGGCAGCAGTGTCTGTCCCCCACAAAGGTGGAAGTGTCAAAACTAGGGCAGGGTGTGTTTCACACCTGGGTCCCAACAATATCAGCATCATCCATATGGTAGTGCTTAATAAATGCAGAATGAATGAATGCGTGTGTGCACGAATCAATGAATGAGCAAATGAAGTCAGGTCAGGGAGAGCCAGAAAGAATGACATTTTCCAAATTTTACAGTATTGCTTTTCCTGAAGCTGGAAAGAGTAACCAGCAAAGGGTAGACAGGAACCATAAAACTTCACTACCTATATTTTTTTAATCGTATAATTTTAAGAACATTTATCACTTAATAAAAGCAATTTAAGATTTTTTATTATTATTTAAAGATTGTGATAATTGACAAAACATTGGTGCAAAGTGTTTAACCAACAATGAAGGTACAAGGATGATGCCTAGGGTGATTCTAGCTTATCATTCTGTCCTTCAATACTCAGAATTAAAGTTCCCTGGTACAGTTACGTGTGTATATCAGCAGACCATCCAGTGGAAGGCCTCAACAATTAGGACAGAATTCATAATACACTTTGAAGTCTTGCTGGTGCACATTCAAGGCCAGTGACTCTGCCTCAGCCCACAGAAAAGACAATTCCCCTGGCAGCTGCAGGTCTCTGACCGCTCTCCCCTCGTAGACCTAGTCACCTTGTAATCCAACCTGCCAAATTCAAGGGTTATCTGCACCAACTTTTGGCCTTAATAAGGTACATTTTCAATACAACTTTTAAATACTCCTTTCCTGTTTTAATAGTAATGACTAAGTATTCAAAATATAACAATTATTTCTTCCTGAGAAAGATAAGTTACCCCAATCTTAATAATCTAAAATTTCCACTTTCTAGTTAGACATTAATTTGGATTTAATCACAGCCTGTAATTTACAATGGAAATTGTGTTTTGTTTCACTCCGTTTCTTCCTCTTCTCCCCTCCCCCAACATTGTTTGGATTTTTACCATTCTTGGAGCAACCTTCCAAGAATGTGGTTATCAGGTCACTACCAAACTGCATTTTCCTCTTGGGGCTCTGTGCACACGTAATAGGAATGAAAGTGTGCTGGGCAGTAAAAACATCTACTTCCCGTTTCCCTTGGCTGAGATCTGCAAGGGTGATGGGAGTGCATTCCTGCCCCTCCGGTTCCCTTATTGACCCTTTCTAAGCTGAACCACAGGTGAATATCAAAGACAAAAGGAGGAGGAGGTTTGGGGAGAAGATACCCTTCCTTCACTCTTAACCAGGACAGCTGAGGAGCAATTTGAGCAATTTGACACCAGTGATTACTTTTAAAATCACATTTTTGAGCACTCAGATGTCTCTGCCATTTTAAAAAATCTTCTTCACATATCAGATTGTTTTTATTTTCTGCATCACTGTTTGCCATTTGATGATTCTCCAGGTCTTCTCTCAGCTGTCATCCCCCAGCTCCATTCGCTCTGCAAGGTCCAGTTAGGAGTGAGCCTCTGTGGAAGGTGCTGTTGGCATCAGTCCCTTCCGGACCTCCCTGTTGTCTGGTATCTTTCACAACCTGGGCCAGCAATTTGCATGACTCAGTCTTACAAACGTGTGCACACAGGAAGTTTAGACACTTGTGCTCCTCCCTCCATGCAGGGTGTTTTGAGGGTTCATGTGCAAGAACCAAATGCATGGCGTTCCCTTACTGTTTGGAAAGTTATATATAAAGTTCTAGCAAGTTCATCATTTTGTAAGATACAACATTTAGTCCCTCAATCAGAGATTTACGATATGATTCAGTTTTTAGTTAGGACAACACTGCTGCAGGATATTTAACCCAAAGCCCCATCCAGCATGTCCTCTTTGCTGACTTAGGGCACTGTGCTCATGGTTTTTCTCCCAAACTTGGACATCCTCTTCTGTGCTCTGGGCTCTGACAGTGGCACCACTAGCCATCTCATTCAGCAAGACAGACACTATCAAATCATCCAATTGTGTTTTCTTCCCCTTCTGAACAAATCATGCCCCCCTCCTACTTCTTTCCTTCTCTGCCACCAGCAGTCTAGTACAAGCTACCATCATCTTTTTTCACTTGAATTTCTGCACTCTGAAAGCATTGGAGCTCTGAGAGCATCTGAGCTCTCTATAATCATTTCTCCTCTTCCAATTCTCTCTGCACTCCCTACACTCTAATCTGGTTGCACCCCTCCCCATCAGCTCTTTAAAAGCCTTTCAGTGGTTTCTATTGCTCCCAGGTCCAGCCTCACCCTGGACTGTCCGCCCTTCATGCTTGGTATTCCAGTCTCGCTGGCCTTCCTTCATCTCCTCAAAGCCACCACTCCCTTCCTGCCACAGGGACTTTGCACATGTTGTTCCCTCTGCCTACTCACCTTTTAGATCTCTACTCAAATGCCAATTACTTATGGAAAACTTCCCTGACCATCTCATACCTTAGACTAGGTCAAGAAGCCTGCATGTCTCTGCATAGCAGGAGCTTGATATTTTTTAATGAATCGATGACTAAAAATTTTGTCTCCTTACTTGAATGCAAGTTTCCATCCTATTCTCAATGAATGTCAAACAGGGTATCAACTGTTCTCCCTCTATGTTCAAAACTTTGATTTTACTATTGGCAACTAGGAAGTCTAAATACACAAATGTTTCTGCTACCCATAATTGTCAGGAAGGATCTCTAATATCAGTAACACCAAAATTGTCGATGCTATCAGGTGTTGTTTCTTTGCTTGAAGGTATGGATAATGTCAGATAACCAAGAGGGCTGCTGGAAGAATATTTTATAAATAACTTCTATCAGTACAACCAAGGTGGAATTTGTCAACCAAAATGTTCTATCTCATCATACTGGGTTAATATCAAGTAACATGTATCTTTATCAACTGGAACTTGAAGGCCATCTCTGTGTCTCTTGGAAATCCGCTGTTGAACACATCATTCCTTTTGTGGTTTGGCATCCCTTGGTGGACAGGTTCCAGAGCAATTGAGTAGGAAAGCATCTTTCCTGAAAAAACTTTGTCAGACATTCAGCTTCCTTTTCTCGAACAATGAGAATTATGTAAGCCAGTATCTCTCCATTTTTCCCATAGCTTCAGGGAAACTTAGCACCAAACTTAGTATTTAATTATAACAAGTATATTATTATAGGTTTGGGAATACGTGGTGTACAATGCCTCCTTATTATCTCTTCTTTACTCTTTCATATCTTCAATTTATATAAATTTTATTTTGCATGTCTGATATGTTCAAATATGCAGGCTGTAATTCACAAATTATACATTTTAATAGTTACTGGTCTTGTACTTAAGCATCTATGGGTCTTAAACTAGACAAACCTATAATAGAAGGTTTGGATTCCCCCAAAATCTCTGGGTCAAGTGGGTTTCTTGTCATATTTGTGGATCTGGGTTAAGGTGTTGGGTTTCCTCTAAGCTTGATTAGGAAAGCAGAAATTTGTGGACTTGAGATTTTATTTAGCATCCTCTTCCCAAGTGATCAGAAAGAGAAAATGCTGATAACAGAGACCCTAACAAGAAAGACAAGAAGGAGAGAAATGAGATCGTAAGTAGAAGATGGCATGAAAGAGAGAAGAGTCTTAGAAGGGAGGTGGGTGATTCTTCTGACATAGACAAGATCATAGAAAGACAAACATGTAGTGATGGGGGAGAAGTTTGGGGAAGATTTGATCCAAATGTCTTAATCTTATAAATTAATAGGAGTCAAAGTTGCTTGGATTATGGGGGAAAGGTGGGATTAAATGTTGGAGTTTTAATGTGTCTAGTAAATGACAATTTTGTTCCTTACCTGACTTTGAGAGCCAGTTCAGGGAGACATGGAGATAAAGATAAAAATAGTATCAGCTTTATCAGTAATACAAGTTGTGCTAGAGGATGTGGTTCGGTTCTTGCCAAATACACAGAATTAGTCAGAATTAGCCACACCCACTCAGTCACAGGCGCCTGCAAGCTTCCCTTCTCACAAGCAGAATCAGCTTTCCCCACTAAGCTTAACATATTAACAAAAACAAAAAAACAAACAAACAAAAAAAAAAAAGCAAAGAAAAAAGTGAGAACCAATGCTCTTTGCAATTAGGTGGCTCCCAAAGAGAGAGAGGAAAAAAGCAAGCTGGTGTCCTGATCCCCTAACACCAATCAGAAAATCAGTCCTCCTCGAGAATAAATAGAAGACTGGAGAGAGGCCAAGAGTTTTACACTAATGGCAAGTTCAGATACATAGGAAGGAATGATAGGAATGGGGAAAGAGTACCCCCTAGCCACATTACAGACTTGAAGCCACTAGGGAGGACTCGAGTTCACCTTTAGGGGAAATATGATAGGAAAGGAGCTAGCCAAGCAATTTCTCAGCAGGAGTATTGAGGACCTAAATGAAACTAGCCAATATGACTTTATTGGGCCACATCCAAGGTGACTCCCATGACCTTCATCAGTGACTCTCTACAGCCCAAAGACAAGGATGTAGTTAGTGAATGAAGCATGGGGCATAGCGAAAGGGAGGCTTAAAAGGGACCTAGAACTAGTCAGTGGGGACACCACAATGATGTTAGTGTTTGCAAATGGTAGCATAAACGTGCTACAATGCCTCCATTTCTCTCTGCCCAGCTGTGGAGTCCTAATGGCAATAGAGGAAGGGTTAGAGCTGACACTATTATGTTGGAAGTAAGAGAGAGATAACCTAGGATATTAGTAAGAGCTTCAGTGAGTGACCAGAGTCTTGCTTCAACAGAAACTGGAATATAGACAGAAAAGGCTAATGATTTAGATGGCTTGAATTCTAGAAATCAAGGAGGTCTGAAGTGTGCCCATGTTGGTATATATAAATGATGTGACCTAGAGCTAAAATCCTAGAGAGCTTAATAGTCTTTTGGTAAGTCTTCACTATTTTGCTTAAAAAAAATAATGAGAAAGCCAGAAGACTTAAGACTTAAGTCTTGTTCTTTGTTTAGTCTTTCACATAAAATAAAAACTCTGTTAGTAAAGCGTAACCAACCAGGTTCTACCCTGGGTGTTCTCACTATAATTACGAAACTTAAAAGACAGCCTCATATGAAGAAGTAGATGGAAATTAAAATAGCTGGATATAAATTTTGGACTGGATTAGACAAGTTTATGATCTGTAGACTGGGAATAAAATTACAGGGTAAGAATCATCTTAGAACTCAATATAGAATACCATGGAACCTTGAAACACGGGTTTCTTCAAGTATAAACTGGACCTTGTTGTTCCACTAAAATTATGTTTTTAGGTTAACATTGAACTCTATCATTAAGTAAATGTTTCCGTATAATTTATAAGCTGCCTTGCAGGTGAAGGTTGCACACACAAAAAAGATGAATGCACATAAAACAAGTTCTAGTAACTAGCTTCCTACAGAATTCCAAATGTCTAAGTTCTTTCCTTAGGAAACACACACAACTGTTACTATGAGAACATAAGTTTGGACCTTATATTTATTAGGTAAGAGTCAATGACACTCCAAGAAAGTTATGCCATCTATGGGTATTCTCTCAGAGGTTACTACAAAAGTGCCACAAATTCATGTATTGTTGTACCTATTATTTGAATGAAATTGAAAACATTATTTACAAGACCTTAACAACAACCAAAAAAATGTGTTTTAATTAAGCTGCTTTCAGGGTGAGTAGTATAATGTCCAAACCAAATATCCTAAATAATAGATATAGTAAGACACAGATGAAAGCATCTGGAGATTTATAATCATACTACTTCACATAGTCACATTATTTTACACTTGCATAGCATTTATAGCTCACAGAGTACTTTCACCTACACAATTTCTCTTAATTCTCACAACATTATCATGCTACTACTGTTGTTCTTACTGCTGTTCTTGTTGATGTTGTTTATTGTCACTGGTGACGGATGCATAATAAAGACAGAGCTGATGGAGCCCTTCATCCCTAACATAAATATGGGCACATCTCAAGGAGAATACTGAAGTTGACAAAATGTTAATCATAAAGAGCCTTTTATTTTTTCTTGAAAACAAACTAAAACAAGAAGAGCCATGATATGCAATGCCAGTTGCTAATCTGGTAAGATTATCTCTCATTTTATTAATTTACAGAACAAGTAGAATTATATTTTTATATATAAATAAATATAAATATAAATATATAAATATATATAATTGGAGACTGATTAGGGCATTAGGATGTGGCCTTTTAACAGACAACCCTGTAGAACAATCTATACTAATCTCTGAAATGTGAGAGGGACAAACACAGCTATAATTAACTAGGACTGATAAAACAAATAAGGTTCTGAACTCCCAGCAATTTTAGTAGGAGATACACATAAAGTAGTAAAAGGAAGGGCATATATTGTCATAAATCAAGTACAGCTTAAATTCTATTCAAAGACAGGAGAATGATTACTTTGGGCCCAGCCAGTTTATAGGTTTCACTTGGTTCTAGTTTCCTCTGATATAAAAGGCTAGCCCTCAGGAATTGTTCTTCTGGCCCACCAGTTGAAACTCATATATTAGAAAAATGGTCTCAGTGCTCTTTTCAAAACATCCTAAATAGGAAGAATTTTTGCTCTGAAGTAAATACTACCACAAAATGTGAAATAAAAACCTAGTTAAGCCACTTACGTGATCTGTAAGTAAATCCAAACACAGAAATAATTACAGAAGCCATGAATTCAAATTGGTGAAAATAGATAGAAGTAGAGCTAAGAAATCAGTATTTCAGTCTAAGAAAGTGCATTTGTATCACAAAAGTACTTATCATCCAAAGAAATAATCCCTTTGAGCCAAATACTAGGTATACTAGAATAACAGTCATAAGTGGTTTGACCCAATGATTTGAAATACTTGAAAGAGAATATTGACATATTTTATAAAATGAATATTGTTTTGAAAAATAATAAACAGTGCAGCCATATTAATCTAATTAAATAATATTCAAATCCAGGGTAGCAACATATTGGTATATACAATGGCTGGGGCCCCTGGCATCAACAAAGCAGCTTTCATTCATCTGGTTCTACAAATATCCATGGTAGAAAGTTTCTAGAACAAACTTTCTCAAACTGAGGTCATCAGATGCTCTGGCACTTAAGGGTTTGTCAAGTTCTAGGAAATTTTATTTTTCCATTTTGATGATGATGGAATGATTATGAAGTAAGTTTGAGGTTGAAGAAGAAGATGAGGCAGGAAGGGAAGATGGGGGCCAGATTCTGAAAAGGTTTGAATGTATATAAGTAAAGAAATCCTTGAGGAGGAGGTTAAGGGCTGCTGTTGAATTAGAAGGGAAAACCTGAAGCTGCATTTACGTGGCTCTTTACATAATACCGAGAAAGCACCAACTGTTTGTATCATAGAAAATTACCAATGGAGATTATAAGGTTTCCTTTTAACACACTCCTTGGTACCTAACATTGCAATAAACTGGCTTTTAAGTGTTATGAGAAGCTAGTACCATTTTTAAGCACAGAGTGACATGATTGTGTACTGTGTTATTGTCTTATTGTTTCGGATTGGAGGGAGAAGACATTGGAGGCAAAGAGGGTATTCCCAACAACTAACACTTTTTGCTTTTTCAGCGTGGGGTATAAAATGGGGTCGTATATCTTTCAATATTAAAGGAAATTATCCTGAGACCTTATCCTGCTTATTCCAAGAGTGCCTTCTTTCCCTTCCTATTGTTCCCCTCAGTCATTCGTAGGAGATCCAGTGGTCCAGTGAAATCCCTACCTATTGCATCAAGAACCAAGAAGGTGGGGCCAATTATTGCATTTTGCTCTCTCTGTATCCTCCTGCCACTTGGCCCTGGAAGTAGGTATAGTTGTGAAAGTGCAGGGCAGAGTGGATTAATTAAACCCCAGGTTTCTGATTGGAGGTTGGAAAGGGGGAGCTTCAGAGTACTGGAAACACCAAGGAGACTGTAGAGAGGGCTGGACTTGGGAAAGTAATCCCATGAAGTTGCTAATGAACTTAGGAGCTCGCTACCAAACTGTGTGTATTTGTATGTGTGTGTATGTGTGTCTGTGTGTCTGTGTGTGGTTCTGCGCCTTATTAACATACCAAAAGTATTGAGGGAGACAAAGTTCACCAAAAAAAAGGTAGAGTAAGGAACTCTGGGAATCCATCTCTCCATAAAAGTAACAACAAAACTGGCAAAACTTTCAGAATCAACCTTTTTAGAAAGATGGAAATGAACCAATGGCTTGCAACAATTTGTGGAGTGCTTATTCAAGAAACATTACTGAATCCTTTTTTTTTTTTTAAGTGAGCTTTGTGGCATTTCAATTACCTAGTTCCATCCCCCACTCCTCAGTTCAGTGGCGGTCATGAAAATAACAGCCTGAATTCCTGGTACCAGTGGAAGCAGAAAGGACCTCATCCACAAAGAATTGTAATTACCTGTTTTAACCTGTCTGGTGGCTTCCTGAAAGACTGGCTCAAAAGACTTGTCTTAATTTCCCCTGACTTGAAACTACCTCAGGGCTAAAACTAGTAGCCAGGGGTGAGGATGGGGAGAGGGCATTTGTCAAAAATATTTACAGACAAGTATTTTAGTCCCTATTCCCCAAGGTGATAAATAACAGAATTGAGGCAAATGAGCCTAACCAAAAATCTCCAGAGAAAAGGCTGAGAAATGAGATGTCCATAGGGCTTTCAAAAGCTCTGACATATTCCTGGGAATCTAGAAAGCCATATGCATGCATAGGGCTATGCACATGCTCAGAGAATACCTGACAAGGGAGAAAGATTCCAATTCTAGCTGACCTAAAGGCTCTGTGAAAACCAGAAGCTAAGAGAAAGATGTAAATTCTGGCTGGGTGTTGAAGATGTGCATGCATAGACCCCCTAAGCAAAGACTAGGAGGTCTTTTTAGTCCAGAATCTAAGGAGATCTCTGTTCAGTCATTAGCTGACCACTGAGCTAACAGGGGAGGATTTCAGTGGCCACACACAACAAAGAATATAGGCTTTGCAGAATCATTTCAGAAAAATCACTAAATAAGCAACAACTACTACAATACGAAGCAACAATAACAAACTCTGTGGAGAAGAGAATCTGACTCCCAGAGCTGCTACACTATATTACTCAAAATTCCCAGTTTTAAATAGACATGCAACAAAACAAGAAAGCATGGTCCACCTAGGTCCACCTAGGGAAAAGACAATCAAAGAAACTGGCCTCAAGGAATCCCAGATGTTGGACTTTCTAACAAAGACTTTAAATCAGTTATTGTAAACACATTCAAAGAGCTGAAGAAAAACATTTCTAAAGATCTACAGGAAATTATGAGAATGCTGTCTCACCACATACAGAATAGGAATAAAGTGATAGAAATTATATTTAAAAAGAAGAAGAAAAACCAAACAGAAATTCTGGACTTCTAAAGTACAACTGAAATGAAAATTTTACTTTAGGGGCTCAAAATCAGATTTGAACAGGCAGAAGAAGGAATCAGTAAACTTGAAGATAAGTCAATTGAGACTATCCATTCCAAGGAACAGAAATATATAAAAATGAACAGTCTTGGAGATCTGTGAAAGGCCATCAGCACAACAGCATACACACAATGAGAGCTGCAGGAGACAAAAGGGAAAGTAGCAGAAAATATCTGAAGAAATAAAGGCCAAAAACTTCCCAAATTTAATGAAAAATCTGAATCTACACTTCCATGAAGTTCAGTGAACTCCAAGTAAAATAAACTCAAAAACATTTACATTTATTCAAATCATAGTCAAATTGTCATAAGCCAAAGGAAAAAAATCCTGAAATCAGCAAGAGAGAAGCAACTCATCATGCACAAAGCATGCTCAATAAAATAAAAGGCTGACCTCTCATCAGAAATCAGGGAGCCAGTAGGCAGTGGGGTGACATATTCAAAATGCTGAAAGAAAAAGACTATCAACTGAGAATACTGTATCCAACACCACAGTCTTTCAAAAACTGAAGGAGAAATTAAGATATTCCAAGATAGCAAAAACTGAAAGAATCTGTTACTAGTAGACTTTCCCTGAGAGAGATACTAAAGAAGTCCTTTTGGGCAGAAATGAAAGGACAACAGACAGTAACTAAAATCTACATGAAGAAATAAAGAGCACCAGTAAAGGTAACTACATACATAAGTATAAAAGACATTATAAATGTATTTTTTGTTTGTAACTACTTTTTGTTTTCTTTAAAATTTTAAAAGATAGCTGCATAAAGCAATAATTATAAGTCTTTGTTGATGGGCACACAATATATAAAGATATAAATCTGTGACAACAGCATAAAGTAGAGGAGGAAGGAATGAACTTTGAAAGAGCAAATTTTTGTAGACTATTGAAATTAAATTGATCTTCATCTGAATTTGATTGACATGTAATCTCTAGGACAACCACTAAGAAAACTGAAAAATACATAATAAAAGAAATGACAAGGGAATTGAAATGGTACACTAGAAAATGTCTATTTAATACAGACGAAGATAGTAATGGGGGAATTGAGGAACAAAAAAAAAGACAAAAGACATGTAGAAAACAAATAGTAAAATGGTAGAGGTAAATTCTTCCTTATCAATAACCATATTAAATATAAATGGATTAAACTCTCCAATTAAAACACAAAGGCTGTAAGACTGTATATTTCCAAAAATATAATCTAACTGCATTCTCTCTACAGAGATTCACTCCAGATTCAAATACACAAAGAGTTTGGAAATAAAAAGATGGGAAAAGATACTTCACATGAACAGTAATCAAAAGAGAACTGTGGTTGTTATACTAATATCAGAGAAAATAGATTTTAGGACAAAAATTATTAGAGGAGTATCTGGGTGGCTCAGTCGGTTAAGCGTCCAACTCTTGATTTTGGCTCAGGTTAGGGTTGTGGATCTCAGGTCAGGATCCCATGCCGGGCTCTGTGCTGAGAGCATGGAGTCTGCTTGTGATTCTCTCTTTCCCTCTCTCTCTCTCTGCCCCTCCCCTATTTACACTCTCTCTCAAAATAAACAAACATTTTTAAAAATTGTTATTAGAGAAAAAGAAGGACATTGTAGTATGATAAAATAGTCCATCTATCAAGATATAATTATAAACATTTATGCATGTAATAGCACAGCCTCATAATATATGAAGAAAAAACTTACAGAATTGAAGGGAGAAATAAGCAGTTCTACAATAATAGTTGGGGACTCTAATATTTCACTTACTTTAATAATAGAACAAGTAGATAGAAGGTATCAAAAAATAAAAGACTTGAATAATACTACATGCCAACTCAACCCAGCAGAACACTTAACTTAACAATAGCAGGATACACATTCTTCTCAAGAGCACATGGAACATTATGCAGGAGAGACCATATGTTAGGCCATATAACAAATCTCAACAAATCTTTAAAAAATTGAAATTATACAAAATGTGTACTCTGACCACAATGAAATAAAATGATAAATTAATAACAAAAGGAAATTTTGAAATATGTGAAATTTGTTAAAATTAAACAATACACTCTTAAATAACTGGTAAGTCAGAGAAGAAATTACAAGAGAAATTAGAAAGTACTTTGAGGACGCACAACAGTCTGAGTGTACTAAATGTCACTGAACTATACACCTAAAAATCATTAAGATGGTAAATTTTACATTATGTATTTTACCACAATTCGAAAATGTTTTTTTTTAATGTTTATTTATTTTTGAGACAGAGAGAGACAGAACGTGAGCAGGGGAAGAACAGAGAGAGAGAGGGAGACACAGAATCCCAAGCAGGCTCCAGGCTCCAAGCTGTCAGCACACAGCCCGATAAGGGGCTTGAACTCATGAACCATGAGATCATGATCCGAGCCGAAGTCAGACACCTAACCGACTGAGCCACCCAGGTGCCCCCAAAAATGTTTTAAAGAGAAAGAAAATACTTCAAAGTGAATTAAAATGAAAGCACAAAATGAATTAAAATGAAAGCATAACCAAAACATATAGGATGCAGCAAAAGTGGTGCTCAGAACAGTGAATAACAGCGAATGCCTATATTAAAAAAGAAGAAAGATCTCAAAGGCATTGAGTACTGAACTAATAATGAATAGACCACTACGAAGGTCCCAAACTGATCACTGGGCTGCACACACACAGTACAGATGCCAAAAGCACTGCAAAAGCTTTGCAAATCGAACTGAAATTGGAATCACAGTCCACAAAAATCATGTTGGAACTTGCAGCTTAAGCCTAATGAGGTCAGTCATTTACTAAAAGAAAAATATCAACACTCTCCATGGGATTTAAACAAGCCTGTCACATGATGTAGTATTCAAAATGTCCACTGGGGGTGCCTGGGTGGCTCAGTTGGTTAAGCGTCTGACCTCAGCTCAGGTCATGATCTCACCGTTTAGTTTGAGCCCCATGTCTGGCTCTCTGCTATCAGTGCAGAGCCCTCTTCAGATCCTCTGTCTCTCATTCTCTCTGCCCCTCCCACCCCTCAAAAAAAAAAATTAAAATTTAAAAAATGTTCACAATGTCAACTAAAATAATTTAGAGTATGAAGAAATATGAGGGAAAAATCAGTAAATGTCGGGACATTTGACATACTTTAAAGCAACTATTATAAAAATGCTTGAACAAAATTGCAAAGAAAGTTGAAACTCATGGAAAAATAGAAAGTCTTAGAAAATAGAAGATATAAAGAAAAACCAATGAAAGATTTAGAACTGAAAACTATAATAAATGATATTAAAATTTCACTGGATAGGCTCAATAGCATAACAGAGATACAGAGGAAAGAATCTGTAAACGTGAAGATATATATAGGTAGTAATTACCTAATTTGAGCAACAGCTCAAAAGTGTAACACTGTGCCATCAGAACCTGAGTAGGAGAAGAGAAAAAATGTAATGCAGAAAACAATACTTAAAGAAATATTAACTGAAAAATTCCCAAATTGAGCAAAAGACATAAACCTACAGATTAAAGAAATTTAGCAAACACCAAACAGGAATAACTCAAAGAAATCCACACCCAGATACATATTTTGAAGACAAAAGACAAAAAAAAAAATTTATAGCAGTCAGAGAAAAAGGACACATTACTTATAGGGGAACAGGTATTTAAATAACAGCAGATTTCTCACAAGAAACCAAGAAGGCCAGGAGAAAGTAGTATCGTGTTCTTAAAGCTGACAAGAATAGTCAACCTCCAAATTCTATATCCAACAAAAATTCTTCAGGAATGAATATGTAACAAAGACCTTCTTAGAAAATTCATTGTTAGCAGTTGGGCTCTAAAAAAATTACTGCAAGAAACTCTTCAGAGGGGTGCCTGGGTGACCCAGTCAGTTAAGTGTCCAACTTTGGCCTAGGTCATGATCTCGCAGTTCATGAGTCCAAGCCCCATGTCGGGTTCTCTGCTGACAGCCTGTTTCAGATTCCGTGTCTCCCTCTCTCTCTGCCCCTCTTCCACTCACACTCTGCCTCTCTCTCTCTCAAAAATAACTAAACATTTAAAAAATTTAATAAAAAAATAAAATAATAACAATTTTTAAAGAACCCCTTCAGACAGAAGAACATATACCAGAAGTAAACTTGGAACATCAGGAATGAAGGAATGTTGGGGTTTTCTTTTTTTTTTTTCAATGTTTATTTACTTTTGGGACAGAGAGAGACAGAGTATGAACGGTGTACATGAGATACACATGAGATACACATAACAATGAGATAATTGTACACACAAATTACAATAGTTAAAACAGAAACATACTGACAATATCAAGTGCTAGCAAAGACACCGAGCTTCTGGAACTCTCCTACATGGCTGCTGGGATTATAAAATGGTGCAGCCACTCTAAACAATGGTTTGGCAGCTTCTTATAAAGTTAAACATGCATTCACTGTATGAACCAGCAATTCCACTCCTATTTATCCTAGAGAGACGAAAACTTATTGGTATAGCCACTATGAAATACAATATGCAGGCTCCTCAAAAATTTAAAAATAAAACAACCAGATGGTCCAGGAATTCTATTCCTGGATATATATCTGAAAGAAATGAAAACAGAATATCCAAGAGATATATGCACTTCCGTGTTTATTGCAGCATGATTTGAAATACCCAAGATATGGAAACAACCCAAGTGTCTACCAACAGATGAATGGATAAAGAAGACATGGTTTACACACACAACGGAATATTATGTAACCATGAGAAAGAAGGAAACCCTGACATTTGTGACAACATGGATGGACCTTGAGGGCATTATGCCTAAGTGCAATAAGTCAGACAGAGAAAGAGAAATTCTGTATGATCGCATATATGTGGGATCTGAAAAAGCCAAACTCATAAAAACAGAAAGTAAAAAAGTGGCTACCAGGGGTTACCACGGGAATTGAGGACGTGTTGTTTAAGGGCACAAACTTGTAACCAGTAAGTCCCGGAGATCTAAAGTACCACACAGTGGTTATAGTCAACGATACTGTATTATAAATTTAAGCATTGCAAAAACAACTAGATGTTGATTGTTCCCACCACAAAAAATAAATAATTATGTGACATTAGAAAGGTGTCAGATAACACTACAGTGGCAATCACGTTGTCATATGTAAATGTATCAAATCAACACATTTTACATCCTAAAGTCACACAACGGGTGATTCATACAACTGAATACCAGAAGAAAAAAATAGTTTACTGCCTGAAAATTTCTAAAAGAAAAAAATTTTTAGATATGAAATTAGAAATATGTCAGGTGAGAAATATGTCTTTAAGAGCAAATCATGGGTGCCTGGGTGGCTTAAATGGTTTGGTTTCATGTCAGGTCAAGATCTTGGAGTTTCATTAAGTTCGAGCGCCACATCGGGCTCTGCATTGGAAGCACCAAGCCTGCTTAGGAGTCTCTCTCTCTCTCTCTCTCTCTCTCTCTCTCTCTCTCTCAATCGCTCACTCGCTCGCTCCTCCTCTACCTCTCCCCCACTCACACTGTCTCTGTCTCTCTCAAAATAAATAAACTTTAAAAAAAAGATCAGAGAAATACAAATATCATATGACTTCACTCATATGAGGACTTTAAGATACAAAACAGATGAACATTAAGGGAAGCAAAAATAATGTAAAAACAGGGAAGGGGACAAAACATAAGAGACTCTGAAATATGGAGAACAAACTGAGGGTTACTGGAGGGGTTGTGGGAGGGGAGATGGGCTAAATGGGTAAGGGGCATTAAGGAATCTACTCCTGAAATCATTATTGCACTATATGCTAACTAACTTGGATGTAAATTAAAAAAATAAATTAAAAAAAGAAAGCAAATCACTTAGCCTCAGAATACCTTTGTATTCTGTGCTGTGCTGAAAAATATTTCGCTCTGTGCAGAAAGGAAAGCAAAATTAAGACTTAAGAGAGTAAGAAAGTTCATATCTTGCTACGAGCTCTATCAGAAATGACACACTTCTCTCGTTTGTTTTTCTGCTACTCAGCGTGTCAACAGATATGGGACTCTTGTCAAAGTGTTTCCTAGCTAGCCTGTCTTTCCCCATCTGAAATGGAAATCACTCTTTATAGGGATGCTAAGGTCTGGAAAAGTCTTAAGTAACTGTGGGAAGTCACAAAGTATAGCTAACACAGGAGATAGTTTATTATCCACCCTTTTTGTTTATCATTTCAGATACAAGTGAACTTAAGCTCATTTCTTTTCTTTCTCCTTTTCAGACATACTATAAAAACTCAATACAGCACACCTTGATTTGGTATAGCCGCCCCTTGATGTGGGATAGCTGTTTAAACTGTTGTCTCCAAAACGCTGCAGTTGTTTACAAGCCTGAAATAAGTATCTGTTAATTTTTCCTTAATCGGAGCCACATCGTGAAACATTGTTTCTTCCACAGTTTGAACTAAGGGAGTGGCAGTAGGGATGCCAGGATATTTAAAGACACCTACAGGGGAGTCCTACCCCAGAGCTTGGTAATTTATTCAGTGCAGGGGGCAAGGGGTTAGAGAAGTAGGAACGCAGAGTTACTGTAAGGGAGACTAAATACTCAGAGGCCTCCTTTATATTTTTTTGTTGAAGTGTAGTTGACACACAATGTTACATTAGTGTTAGGTGCACAATGGTGATTTGACAACTCTGTAGCTCACCACAGTGTAGTTACCATCTGTCATTACACAACACTAGTATACTACCACTGACTATATTCCTATGCGGTACCTTTCATCTCCTTGACTTATTCACTCTTTACCTCCTCCTGTCCTTCACCCATTTTGCCCATCCTCCTTCCTCCTCCCCTCTGGTAACACCACAGTTTGTTCTCTCTATGTAGGGGTCTGTTTCTGCTTTATTGTTTGTTCACATGTTTTGTTTTTAGATTCTATATATAAGTGAAATTATATGATATTTATCTTTCTCCCTCCGACTTACTTCATTTAGCATAACACCCTCTAGGTCCATCCATATTGTCTCAAACAGCAAGTTTCCCTTTTATGTATGAGTGGCTGGCAATGGTGTTATCTGAATTAGGCAATACAAGCAAAACATAGGCAGAGAATTATAAAAGATTTGAGAGGAAAGATACGTGTCTATATTTTGCCAGTGTGTATTTTTCAAAGTTTGCGCAGCTGTATTAGCTCTTAATGTAGTATTTGTTAAAGGATCTCAAGTTTGACTTTACAGAGGAGACTGTGGATTTTAACACAAAAGTATTCATCAATGATAACAGATTTGAAGAGAGCAAGGAGACATACATTTAACAGAGAAAACCGAGTCTTACTTGAAGTAACGTAAATAGCAAAAGTTCTGTCAGTGGCCAAAATGCAAGAGGAGTGAGAACCTTTAGAACCTGCAGTGTCTGTGGTACGAGAGTCAGGACGTCTCATACACAGTGAATTTGGTCCTCCTAGTGGCAAATTTCCAGGAAGCCAGACCCTTCCTGCTCAAATGATGTGGTTTCCTAGGGGACATATAAATAGTCTTTTCCCCACAAAAAGAAGTCCAGAATAGCCAAGGACCCTCCCACACATCAGAGCGCAGCTGTCAAAGTGGCCAACGGAAGTACAGCATTAACAAAAGCAGTTCTGGAAGAATGTAGGGAGGGTAACTGCAGAGGTAGCTGGGAGTGAGGAAAGCACAGGAGATATATAGTCAGAGAGCAGAAACTCAGTGCAGAGAAGAGCAGCAGGTGCTCAGCAAGTGGGTAAGAGCAAAGTAAGGAGAACAGTGAGAGGATTTATGAGGATATGTACAGAAGGTAGCAAGGACCTGCTAGAAACAGACTCAGTGCAAACTCAGTGACCCTGGAGACTGCCTGTGTGTTTCTAAGAAAAGATCAGAGGGTGGGAAAAAACCAAAGCATGACAGCATCAGACCAAAGTGTTGATCTCCACCCAGGGATGAACTTGCTGGAACAGATCACCATATTGCTGGTTCAGAGGGCCCAGAGGCTTCCAATTGGGAGCCACAATCCCTACTGCCCACCCTCACCATGTCCTGGGGGCAAATTCAACTTTTAGAAGACAGTGCTAGGTCCTGGGCATGACCCACTGCCCTTAGAATTAATTTCATGAACCAGTTGAAAAAATTCATACTGTACATATTATTTTTTTAAGTTTTTACTTTAAGAGAGAGAGAGAGAGCAAGCACACAAGTGGGGGAGGGGCAGAGAGAGAGGGAGAGAGAATCTCAAGCAAGCTCCAACCTGTCAGCACAGAGCCTAATGTGGGGCTCAAACTCACGAACTGTCAGATCATGACCTGAGCGAAATCAAAAGTCAAACACTTAACTGACTGAGCCACCCAGGCACCCCCATGCTGTACATATTCTTGAAATATAAAACATAGTCTATACCAGCAGGTTTTGATTTCATAAGTTGTTGCCTGATCTTCTACGAGTTAAAAATCTGGCAGCAGGTATTTGTAATCTACCACAATCTTTTTTAAAAAACCCATTAAGGGAACACTAACTGTTAAATATAATAAGCAATTTAAAGTTAGTGGTATTCTTCAGATAATTAAATGACCTCTTGTCCCTTGAGTAAACTATCTGATAATCTGTACCTAATTATGAACAATTCATCTTCTGAATCCCATGAACTTCAAATAAGGATTTCAATTAATTTTGTCAACATAACCATTAATTGCTGACAGCTATAATCAAACCTCAAAAACCTAAGTGCTAGTATCTTCTTTTATTCTCGGAGGCAATGTGATATGCCCACTAAGAGACCAAAGCTGAAGCAGATGCTAGAGATACACCGTGTGCAGCTCCACAGCTCACCTTGGACAAATTATTTACACTATGACTTGATTTCCTCATTTGTACAATGGGGATGCTGATAATAGTGCCTATCTCAGGCTGTTGTGAGGATTAAACCAGCCTAGAATGGTACCTCAGTAAGCACTTACTAATGAATACGTAAGACACAACCATGAATGGTAAGTAGTATATACACTATGTGTTAACTGTATTTCTATTACTTTCTGAGGCTCTCACAGTCATTTTTATTTTTATTCTTTCTAATATAATTTATTGTCAAATTGGCTTCCATATAACACCCAGCGCTCATCTCAACAAGTGCCCTCCTCAATGCCCATCACCCATTTGCCCCTCTCCCCCACCCACATCAACCCTCAGTTTGTTCTCTGTATTTAAGAGTCTCTTATGGTTCACCTCCCTCCCTCTGTGTAACTTTTTTTCCCCCATTCTTTCCCCCATGGTCTTCTGTTAAGTTTCTCAAGATCCATATATGAGCTCATAGTCATTTTTAGTAGTTTGAAGTATGAAGCAGTATGAAGTTTGAAAATATGCCCAGTGAGCTCCATGATTCTCAAAAGCCTGGAAAAGCATATAACACTAATCACATTGTATTTTTCTTTTTAATTTTTAGTTAATCTCAGCTTAACTTTTATGTTCCTTTATGTTCACCAGAGTTGAAAATATGTCAATGAGATTGGAAGAAATCAACGAAAGAGAAAATTTTATGAAAACTTCCCTACAGACTGTGGACCTTCGCCTTTCTCAACTGGAAGAACTGTCGAACAGGATGGTGAATGCTCTTGAAAATCTCGCAGGAATTGACAAGTCCGACCTGATCCAGACGCGGTCCCGAGCTTCTTCTGAATGTGATGCAACTTACCTTCTAAGACAAAGCAGTATCAATAGCGCCGATGGTTATAGCATGTACAGATATCATTTTAACGGAGAGGAGTTGCTGTACGAGGATCTCTCAATGCCACCAGGGACAGGATTCAGGAGGAAAGCCTGCTCCTTCCGGATGAAGGAAGACAAGGAGTCAAAAATGCATCTAGTACCAGAGCGTCAAGATAGCCTTCACCTTTTACCCAGCACAAGCCCACCAGCAACACCTGACTGCAGTCAACTTGCAGTAGACAACATAAAGAACTCTTCAGAGCTGAAATTAGGTCCAGATATTGGGATCTCAGCCGAAGATGATGGAAAGCAGGCAGACTCTAAAAGGGAAGAAACCATTCCCCCAAGTGTAAATCAAACAGATGTTATGCATGGACAGAACAAATCAGATTTTCAGAACCGTCAGCTAACAGTGGAGACAACACAAATAGAGGGCACAATTTCCTATCCCCTACAAGAAGCAAAATTGGCACGCTATCGCCCTGATGAAACGTTCAGTGCTTATAAAACAATGAAGTCCAGAAGCTTTGTATATTCCCGTGGACGAAAACTGGTCAGCGGGGTTAACAACAGGAGTACAGAATACAGTTCAATCATGGACCCAGCAGGACCTTCTACAGTTCAACACTGGACGACAGAATGGAAATATCAAGTTCAAAAGATCACACGTTCTCGAAGTACAGATATCCCTTACATTGTGTCAGAAGCTGCAATGCAAGCCGAGCATAAAGAGCAACTTACAGACACTGAAGATGAAAACTGTGTTTCTGAAATAGTCCCTCAAATCTCTCATTTATCTCTAACTGTAACTGACAGAACTGAAAAGGAAAATTTACTGTCTGTGAAGCCAGACCAAACTATGGGATTTCCATCCTTAAGGTCAAAAAGTTTACATGGCCATCCTAGGAAAGCTAAAGCCATTCAGGGCACACTAGACAGATCTGGACACGCCAGCAGTGTAAGTAACTTAGTGGTTGTGTCTGGAATTACAACAGAAGAGCAGAAGGCTAACCAAGAGAAAACTTCCACAGAAACTCAATGCTAACATGTTTTGTTTCTTTGATTTTTAAATCAAAACCACTGATGAATACCACCTTGGTCATCTAACATCATCAATTTCTGAAAACGTTTTCATCATAAATGTTTGGCAGTTTGGACTTAAGATTTAAAATTTAATTCAGTAAACGTAAAGTATTATTTTGCTAGCATATGTTAGTAAACTTAAGTTGTTTTTAGTTGGAGTAGCATCAGATGAAAGTGACAATATTCCAGTCAAGATAAATTGCTTAATCAGTAAAATTTCTCCAATCTCTTTTATTTCTGAGGGTCACCAAGTAGCCTAAGAAATGCCTTTGGGTGCCACCAATAGGTGACTAAAGCAGTGAGCCACTAGGTAAGAAAGAAAAATGAAAAGAGAAAGCAAATATGAAAAAAGAAAAAAAGGAGTGGGAGAGAAGAAAAAATTGTGAGGTACAAGAACTGGAAATGAGTCATTAGCATCATTTTTTTATGGGTTTTTGTTTTCTGTTTTAACATTTTATGTTTTACAATAACACAGTGAAGACAAAAAGTACACAATTATATCAAAGATCACATTGTAATAGTTTAGGGTGACCAAGAGTTTTGTTAATGTGTAAAAATAAAGTATCCAATGTGCATTTTCCTGTTGCCATGGAGTCCTTGAGAGCAAAAACAAAGAAACTGTACCTCTGTCTATTCAATGGTTTGTGCAAAGCTATGTCTAAAATCTGAAAGATACATTATCAAGGTGGGAATTGTTGAGAACCACAGAGACCATTCATGGCTGAGAATATAAGGTGTTGTGCTTCAACTTGTTAAGTTCAAAGACCTACCATACTCCAGGGCTCCCCATGGTCTCAGGTCAGGGGCCACTCTCTAGGAACCCTCAAGGCTACCCTATCACCACCACTTTTTTTTTCTTTTATTTTTTTTATTTTATTTTATTTTATTTTATTTTATTTTATTTTATTTTATTTTATTTTACTTTTGATTTAACTTTATTTTTTATTTTTTAAAATTTACATGCAAATTAGTTAGTATCTAGTGAAGCAATGATTTCAGTAGATTCCTTAATGCCCCTTACACATTTAGCCCATCCCCCCTCCCACAACCCCTCCAGCAACCCTCAGTTTGTTCTCCATATTTATGAGTCTCCTTTGTTTTGTCCCCCTCCCTGTTTTTATATTATTTTTGTTTCCCTTCCCTTATGTTCAACTGTTTTGTCTGTTAAAGTCCTCATATGAGTGAAGTCGTATGATTTTTGTCTTTCTCTGACCGACTAATTTCACTTAGCATAATACCCTCCAGTTCCATCCATGTAGTTGCAAATGGCAAGATTTCATTCTTTTTGATTGCTGAGTAATACTCCATTGTATATATATACCGCATTTTCTTTATCCACTCATCCATCAATGGACATTTGGGCTCTTTCCATACTTTGGCTATTGTTTATCAACACCACTCTTGATTAAACAAACAGGGGCAGAGAGAAACAGAAAAGGATCTTCTCTGGCTAGTGCAGAGGCCAGTAACATTCACAGAAGTTAAGAGTTGGATCCTGGGCCCTCACCATCTTGCAACGGCATCTCTTGGGAGGTCTCAGGGAGTCTCTGGAGCACACAGATCAGGTCAGCCTCATGCCTGGAGTTACATGCCTACTGTTACTTTAGTGGAAGTGCCTCATGGGAGTAGGCGGATCAGAGAGAAATGGGGATAATCACAAAATTACCACTATATCCATTCTCATATGAGACTCAGACTGTCACATGGTCATAAACCAGCAAGGGAAGAGAGAAAGAGAGAGAGATTCACTGTAGTTATGCAAAGGTAGGAATCAGAGATAATTAACACCTAAATGAGACTGAAATTGTAATCATCAGATCAGAATCCCTGAACTGGGCTTAATTTGTCAAAAAAGTACTGGTATACCATTGCATGGGTGATGGGGCTTTGAAATCTAAGAAATGATAACAATTATTTAATAAATAAAGCCACTGCTACATCAAGACTATTTAATCCATCCTACTGCATGTGTTACTTAACCCAGTGCTTAACCCATTACAATTTACTTCATTCCTTAACCGTGTGTGTGTGTGTGTGTGTGTGTGTGTGTGTGTGTGTGTGTGTGTCTATGCCAAGAAAACTTTCAGCCCTTTGCCACATTCTAGAAAAAAAAAAGTCTTCTCACAGTAAGCTGGAGAACCTACGACAGCTCAACAGAGTGGGTCTGAAGAAGGCAAAGCTTATGTTTGGAATTCTCCACCTCTCCATTCATTACAAATCCCCCACCCCTGCCTTTTCTGAGGTCTCTCCTACCTTGCCTCAGGTATGGGGCCAAGTCCAGGCCCATAAATCTCATGAGATTTGTGACTCTGACTCCTGTAGAGGTGTTGGCTGAAAGGGATGTGATATTTGTCTTTAAATATTTGTCTTACAGACACAAGGAAGTACATTCTTCTTTTTTTATTATTAACATTTATTTATTTTTTGAGAGACAGAGAAGGACAGAGCACGAGCAGGGGAGGTGCAGAATCGGAAGCAGGCTCCAGGCTCTGAGCTGTCAGCACAGAGCCCGATGCAGGGCTCAAACCCACGAACCGTGAGATCGTGACCCAAGCTGAACTCGGTTGCTTAATCGACTGAGCCACCGAGGTGCCCCCAAGGAAGTACATTTTAATGGTGAAATCTCACTACCTGTGGCAGGCACCTTTCTCAAACACCTGAAATCAAACCATATTGCTATTTACATGTTCTACCAACTTAGTACAGCTCAAATATTGAGGGCCCCTTATGTAGGGCACCGTGCAAGCCTATTTATTATATTATTATTACACAGTCATTCTAATTTTGCTAAATACAGGGAACTGAATGTTAGGAACTAATTTCCAATCTGATCAAATCTAGCAATATCTGTGGGTGATGGGCATTGAGGACGGCACCTGTTGGGATGAGCACTGGGTGTTGTATGGAAACCAATTTGACAATAAATTATATTTAATAAAAAATCTAGCAATATCTAAGGCAATTAAAATAGGAACATGTGTATGTTCAAAACATTTAGTATAAAACTGTCTTAGTAAATAAATTAGGAGTGTATTTCTGCTCTATGTAAAACACAGTAAGAAATGCACTAAGAAGGCTTTATTTCTATATCCTATAAATTCTGGCACACGCATAAAAGTTATATTTGTATAAGCTTAAAGTAAGCTCATTTTTTACTTTGATCAAGAGGAGTAAAGAATTGAACTCATATAAGGGGTTCTCTCCTTTGAGACTGTACAATTGCTTATTTACTGAATATATATATTTATTACCAGGAGGATCCTATAGGTTTACACAATTTAGATTTCAAAATTTTTAAATTTAACTCTTAGCATTGTCTTAGAGTTATTCCATATCAAAAATGCATTTTGGGGTTGCCTGGCTGGCTCAGTCAATAGAGCATGTAACTCTTGACCCCAGGATCATGAATTCAAGCCCCATGTCGGGCATAGAGCTTACACACACACACACACACACACACACACAGAGCTAGAAAAATGCATTTTGCTGAATATATATTGGAAATAAAGACAAATGAAGTCATCACCCTACTATCTCCAACATAAAAAGGACTATTTTATAGAAATGTTTATTATAAAATAAAAGACACAGGAAATCACACATAAAAAATATATGACTTAATTATTTTAAGATGAGTATCTTTATTTTTTTAATTTTTTAATGTTTATTTATTTTTGAGAGATACAGAGTGTGAGTGGGGTGGGGCAGAGAGAGAGAGGGAAACACAGAATCTGAAGCAGGATCCAGGCTCCAAGCTGCCAGCACAGAGCCTGACGCAGGTCTTGAACTCATGAGCTGCAAGATCATGACCTGAGCCGAAGTTGGATGCTTAACCAACTGAGCCACCTAGGCGCCCCAAGATGAGCATTTTTATAATCACCACCCATATTAATAGAATTTCCAGCTGCTCCAAAGTTTCACAAGTTGCAATCTCAACCACCTTCTTCCCCACAAAAGTGACCACTCTCTATTTATAGTAGCCACTTCCTTGTAAAAAAAAAAAAAAAAAAAAAGATGATTCTGAAACTAGGTGGCTTAAAACACCTGTTTTATTATGCTCACAGATATTGTAGGTCAGAAATTCAGATAAGGCACAGATGAATGCCCCGATTTGTAGTATTTGCTCACTTCTGTGGGGCAAATATTCCTACCATGACTAATTTCAAGCTACCCATGTGACATCACTGAATGTGGAGTTGGGAAAAGATACTAACAATTGGCTCTGCAAACTAGTGCAAACGGGCTACAGCATTCCAGTTTCTATTTCAGTGTTTGAACTGGGAAGACTCAGTGCCTGGAGGTGATTCAACCTCTTAAGGCTGACGTCATCTAGAAGCATCTTCCCTCATGTGTCTGGGGGTGGATCCTGTTTGTCAGCTGGGATCTGAAGCTCAGCTTGAACTGTCCACCAGAGGACCTATGTATGGCCTCTCCATGTGGCCTGGGTTTTCTCACAGCATGGCAGCCTCATAAAAATCATGTTTCTTACAAAGTAGTTCAGGGCTCCCAAAGTGAGTGTCCCCATGAGCAAGGAGGAAATGTCATTGTTTTTTATAACCTAGCCTCAGAAGTCATGCAGAGTCACTTCCATTGCCTTTTTTTTTTTTTTTTTTTTTTTTGGTTACAGGTGAGTCACTAAGGCCAGTCCAGATTCAAAGGGAGGGCTCCCAAATGGGAGGAGTGTTTAAAATTTTGTAGGCATGCTTTAAAATCACCACACTTGCATTTCATTATAGCTTCATCACCTGAATGTCCTTTAGTGCTATAGTTGAGTCTTGCTCTCTTTTTTTTTTTCACTTTCCAAATCTCCCCCATCCCTTTCTCTTCTTTACAATCTACCTGTTGAAGAACATGGGCCATTTGTCTTGCAAAGTTTCCTGCAATCTGAATTTTACTGGTTGAATATTCATGTGCAGTTTGACACGTTTCATTGCTTCTGCAAGTTGGCAGAATTCAGAGCTTACTCAGGCTCAGATTCAATTCTTTTAGCAAGGCTATTTGGGTGGTGTCACTTCCTTCCTCATGAGGCACATATGTCTATTTGCCTCTCTTTTGGAGATGTCTGTGGCTGTTGATGCTGCCTAGATCCCTAATTCATAGCAAGCTGAAAATCATAATAATCTACCCTATATCTTTTTCTTTTATCAGTTAGAATACTTCATGAAGAAATGATTCCTTTCACCTGCTATTTGGTTTCACGGTAGTATGGTCCATACCATACAGCAAGGACAATGATTGATTTTTCCCATTTATTTGTCAGTTATTAGGATATTGAATTGATTCCCTATCATCCTCTAATGGTGACCAGTAGATTGAAATATGTGTATATATATGTGTGTGTGCATAACCACATCATTACCTCATGGATTTTAACATATCTATGTGTTTCAATCCCTTGCAATTATCATATTCTCACATTTTCTTTCCTTGAGTACATTAAATACGTTGCTCCATTTTCTTCTGGAATAAAGCATTGCTGCCAAGAAGTCTAAGGATTATCTAATTCTTTTTCATTTAAAAATCACTTGCTCTTTTTGTCCAGATACCCAAGGAAATTTGCATTGTTTTTCCTTTAAAGTCCACTAGTTTTGGGGCGCCTGGGTGGCGCAGTCGGTTAAGCGTCCGA
This sequence comes from Herpailurus yagouaroundi, assembly GCF_014898765.1. Taxonomy (NCBI): domain Eukaryota; kingdom Metazoa; phylum Chordata; class Mammalia; order Carnivora; family Felidae; genus Herpailurus; species Herpailurus yagouaroundi. Next base: position 21,559,601 of record NW_024412416.1, on the reverse strand, counting down.
CTTCAGCCAGGTCACCATCTCGTGGTCCGTGAGTTTGAGCCCCGCGTCGGGCTCTGGGCTGATGGCTCAGAGCCTGGAGCCTGTTTCTGATTCTGTGTCTCCCTCTCTCTCTGCCCCTCTCCCGTTCATGCTCTGTCTCTCTCTGTCCCAAAAATAAATAAACGTTGTAAAGTCCACTAGTTTTACAAGAACGTGTCTTAGTTTTGATAATTCTAAGTCAATTTTCTCAGGTGCAGTGTGTTCTCTCAGTGCATAGTTTCAAATACATATATATTTTTTTAATTTCAAGGAGGTTTTCTTAAAGCCTAGTTTGTAGTATTTGTTCTGTTTCCTAATCCCTGCCTCCTTTCCCCCCCACCCCCCCAGGTACTCCTATTACCTGTATGCTGGATCTCCTTTGCTTATCTTCAATGTTTGCCACCTTATCTCGGATCTTTTTAAATTCCATCTTCATTGATTTTTAAAATCTTCCTCCTGGGGCGCCTGGGTGGCTCAGTCAGTTAAGCGTCCAACTCTTGATTTGGGCTCAGGTCATGATCTCACAGTTCATGAGATCAGGCCACCACATGGGGCTCTGTGCTGACAGTGCAGAGCCTGCTTGGGATTTTCTCTCTCCCACTCTCTCTGCCCCTCCCCTGCTCACATGCATACATGCTATCATTGTCTCTTTATCTCAAAATAAACACTTAAAAAATAAAATAAAATGTTCCTCCATTTCATCTTCCACTTCTCTTAATGTACTTACTGTAATCATATGTACTTACTTTTTATTTTTTTTAATTTTTTTCAATATATGAAATTTATTGTCAAATTGGTTTCCATACAACACCCAGTGCTCATCCCAAAAGGTGCCTTCCTCAATACCCATCACCCACCCGCCCCTCCCTCCCACCTCCCATCAACCCTCAGTTTGTTCTCAGTTTGTACTTACTAACTCTTGAGTGTATTTTAGTCTTCATTTCCAAAGTAATTTTTTTATTTCTAATTCATTCTGAGTTTGTTCATTTCATTTTGATTGTTTCTAACTCCAATTTATATGGTTCGTTCATGTCTCATATCATTTTCTTAGCATCTTTTAAGGGGGGTGCTTAAAAGTTGATCTTTCCTGTGGGTATATCTTTCTGGTCTGCTTTTATTGTGTATAGAAGTGCTATTCTGTTCTTATTCTCTTTTTCACTACAGTAGTCTTCTATAGGATTTGACTTCCTTACTTTCCTATTGCTTATTTTTACGTGAAATGGGTTTTCTTGAACTTTTTGAACAAAGCAGTTTCCAGGATAGCTTGTCTTGCTTCAACAGAGAATCTTTTCTGTTTTCACAGTGTGGTCTTAAAATTTTTAAAGTCAGCTTACTTTTGGAGACTTTCTGGTCCTTCATTTTTTTCAGACCTTCTCTTCTCTTTGTCTCTATCTGGTTCACTTTTGTTTCCATGCCCAGCAGTTTGTCCTCAGTGTGGGTCCTTTCCTAAGGAAGTGCTGGTAGGTCAGTTTCAAGAGTTCCTACAGTTGGGGCGCCTGGGTGGCGCAGTCGGTTAAGTGTCCGACTTCAGCCAGGTCACGATCTCGCGGTCCGTGAGTTCGAGCCCCGCGTCGGGCTCTGGGCTGATGGCTTGGAGCCTGGAGCCTGTTTCCGATTCTGTGTCTCCCTCTCTCTCTGCCCCTACCCCATTCATGCTCTGTCTCTCTCTGTCCCAAAAATAAATAAAAAATGTTGAAAAAAAAAATAAAAAAAAAAAAAAAAAAAAGAGTTCCTACAGCTATATTGTTCCAATCTCTTCAGACCTTACCATGAGACCCCTGCACTCTCATGATGTTGGAGAGAACAAACACCCCTTCATTCTCAACTTGACTGGCTGGGCCTTCCAGTGAATACCTTTTAGCTATTTTGGAATTCTCCAGATGACTCACTGATTCCCTTTGCTGATACCATAAAGATCTTGTGACTGCTATTGCTTTGTTCTCACTTACCTGCATACTGGAGATCATGAGAATATTGTTTCATTTAGATTGGTTGTAGATGTCATCCATGGGTTTGTTTTTGTTTTAAAGTTTGTCTTTTTTTATGTGGAGACCAAGCAATAATGCCGCTATCATTTCCCCCAGAATCTCCCCTCAAGAAACAGATTGTTTAAACCACTTAATAGTCATCTTAAAGGCCCACGTACCCAGGCAATGGGAGAGTTTTGTAGACATTATGCATAACCATGTCTTCCCTTTCTCCACTGCTACCACCATCACCTTCTTTTATCTGAACTATTCTAATAGTTGCCAGCTAGTCTCTCAGTTTCTACCATGCTGTACTCCCACAGCAATGGGAGTGATTATTTTTAAAATGTCAGCCAGAATTATGTCATTCTTAGCTTAAAATATTGCAAAAGGTTTTCTCAGCTTTCAGGCCCTATGAGATCTGGCCTGTTCTTTCTCTCTGACTTTCCTCTCCCAGTGGAGTAGGGATGCATCAGCTGCACTGGCCTCAAACATACCAGTCACTCTCTCACCTCAGGACATTTGCGCTGCTCTCCCCTCTGTCCCCAAGCTCTTCCTCCTGATTTCTACCTGGCTTACTCCTTCACTTCTTTGGTCACTCTCTGCTCAAGTGTCATCTTGCCCATGACCACACCTCACCTACCATCACAAACTAGAATTCTCATCCTCTTCCCATGTTTTATGGCTCTTATTACCACCAAACATACTATATATCCATTTTTGTATATATCTTTCTACTCATAATGCCATGAAAGTAGGAACTTTGTCTTCTTGGTGACCTGAATAGTTATTTTGTTTTGTTTTAGCACAAAGGTAGCACTCATACAAATTTGGTAACTGAATAAATATATAAAATTCCTAGCACCTAATAGGTATTCAAGAAATGTTAGCTTTTTTTTTTTTTTCTCTTCATAGGGGAAAGGAAATGATCTGTAGGGAATACCACTATCCCCCATGATAGGACCAATCATGGAAACAGAGTCATAAAAATAGGACAAAAGAGTGGCATTAGAGTCAAAAGAAGGTTGTAGTCAAAGTATCAAGGAGGTCACGGCTGAATAGAAGCCTTAAGACTAGTGCTATGGACTGCACTGTATCCTCCCCAAATTCATATGTTGAAGCCCTGACCCCTAAATGTGACTACATTTGGAGATAGGGCCTGTAGGAAGTAATTAAGCTTAATGAGATCATAAAGGGTGGAATTCTGATCCAACAGGATTAGTGCCCTTAAAAGAAGAGACACCAGAGTGCACATCCTCTCTCTCTTTCTTTCTTTTCCCCACCTTGGGTATATGAAAACACAACCACTGTTGGCAAACAAGTCAAAGAACTCTTAGGAGAAACCTATCTTGTCTATGCCTTGATCTTGGACTTTCCACCCTCTAGAACCGTGAGAAATAAATTTCTGTTGTTTCAGCATACAGTCTGTAATATTTTATTATGGTGGCGCAAGCAGAACAATATAATTAGGTATCTGAAAATGTCATAAAATTTAGGGTTAGGTCAATAAAAAAATCCGGAAACCAAAAAGTTTTTCTATTTTTCTATTGTAGGGTCACATATTAGAGTTGTAGTTTCTAAGAAAACCAATATGGCAAAACCCAAATCACAGAGTAAGTCACTGAACTTTAAAGAAAAACTCACATATTACTTGGAGAATATTCATTGGAAAAAAAAAATCCACTCCCCCACCCCCCTTTTTTTCCTTCCAAGATTTTGTTTAAATTTAAGTTAGTTAACATATGGCATAGTATTGGTTTCAGGGGCAGAATTTAGTGATTCATCACTTACATATAACACCTGGTGCTTATCACAAGTGCTCTCCTTAATACCCATCAATTATTTAGCTCATTTCTCTACCCACCTCCCCTCCAGCAACCCTGTTTGTTCTCTATAAGAGTCTCTTATGGTTTGCCTCCCTCTCTGCTTTTATCTTATTTTGTTTTCCCTTTCCTTCCCATAAGTTCATCATTTGTTTCTTAAATTCCACATGAGTGAAATCATAGGATATTTGTCTTTCTCTTACTGATTTATTTCGCTTAGCATAATACACTTTAGTTCCATCCACATCATGGCAAATAGCAAGATTTCATTCTTTTGATGGCTGAGTAATATTCCGTATTTTCATAATTTGGTTATTGTTGATAGTGCTGCTATAAAATTGAGGTGCATGTGCCCCCTTTGAATCAGTAATCTTGTATCTTTTGGATGAATGTCTGGAAGTACAATTGCTGAGTCACAGGGCAGTGATATTTTCAACTTTTTGAGGAACCTCCATACTGTTTTCCAGAATGGCTGTACCAGTTTGCTCTGGTTTTGAGATATAACTGACCTACGAGTTTAAAGCATACAGCATAATGTTTGACTTACATATATTGTGAAGTGATTACTGCATTAAGTTTAGGAGCATTTCATCATCTCATACAGACACAGTAAAGAGAAAGCAAAGAAAAATTTTTTTTTCTTGTGATGAGAACTCATAGAATTTACTGTCTTAACAGCTTTCTTATATGTCATACAGTTGTATTAACTATAGGCATCATGCTATACATTACATCCTTAGTACTTATTTATCTTGTAACTGGAAGTGTGCACCTTTTGACCACCTTTCTTCAATTCCCTTCCCCTATCCCTTGCCTCTGGTAACCCCAAATCTGATCTTTATTGCATGAGTTTGGTTTGTTTTTTTTTAAATCCATTTACAGTAGAAAAATCAGACTATTCATAAAAATTTTTAAATGTGTATGCACAGTGTTAACACCCATAATAACCCAAAGAACTTAACATTTTAAAGTACAATTGTGGTTCCTGAGCAAATGAAATCATGTGTTACCCAAACAAACTAACAGGAAAAATCAGTAGTGTTCTAAATCCAGGATAAATTATTTTCAGAGAAAAAGCAAACTTCTGAATCTCAAGTTTTTTTTTAATGTTTCAATTAGCAACACTTGTCAGTATGATTATGATTCATATGGTCATACTGGAGCTTCCTTGTGACATTAGTTATAAAATGCTGGATTAGGGGTTTATTCTTCAGAAGAAAAGAAGGATCAACTCTCAACCAACAGATTCACCAAAGTGATACATCACTAGCCCCCCTCCACCAAAGGCTGCTTCAGTTCGGAAATATGTTTCGAGTTAGGAAATGCCCTGTGCTCGATATGCTTAAATTCATCTGCTAATTGTTAACTGCAAAATTAACAGGCGGATTTTTTGTTCCTTTGCCTAATGAAGGCCCCACACTGCTAGTGCCTCACTCTTGCTGGGTTTTTGATCATTTATCTGCTCACTAGGTGTCTTTACCTGTGAGGATGGGTGAGAAAAGAAAGGACGTTAACTTGTTTAATATCTTTTATCCACATTAAATTTTAATAAGGAGGGTCAAAGTTAATAAACTAAGTTGAGGAGTCTGGGTTGCCTGCCAATGTCATGTCAGTCCCTAGGCCCACGCTGGTCTCAACATCCCATGGAAATCAGCAGTCAGCTCAGCTTGGTAGGATATCCCAGTCTCAAAGCTTTGCGCAAAGACAACAGACGGGATGATGAAGACAATCTTCCCAATCTGTAGGACCTTTAAGGGAGCTTTATCCAGACTGCGCTAGACGTTTAATCGTGGTCGCTGCTGGCAGCACTGGTCCACTTTTCCAGTGCGGTTCCTTCACATGCTGGACGCACAGTGTGACTGGCTGAATCCGGGGCACCAGAATCCCTTTCCCCATGCCTGGGCTCCTCCCGACGACTTAAAACCACAATGCTCGCGCGAGCTGGGTGTCTAATGAGCCGCCGTCAAGGGAGCTGTGCCAGGAAACGAGAGAGCTCTGAGCCAAGGTCGCCGGCCCCTCCGGCTACAGCCATGACTCCCGCGGGCCGCCGTAGGTCCCTGTGGGCCCCAGTGAGCCCTGCGGGCCGCCGTAGGAGCGCCCTCCCCAGCTGTCCTCTCAAGATGGCTGCCGAGCCTCGCTCCCCCCGGCGCGCTCCCTGAAGGTCCCGGCAGCAGGCGGGCGGCGCGAGGCTTGCGTTCCGGGACCAGCGCGGCCTAGAGGCCGGGAGCGGCCGGCCGCCGACCCCGCGCGCACCGTCTCTCGGGGCGGGGCGCCGGGCCCCTTCCGGGGATGGGCCCAGGCGCCCGAGTCGACCCAACTCTGCCCCGGCTCCTCCCCGCTCGGGCGGGCGCTCCGCCGTGTCCCCGCCCGTCAGTCCGCCCGGGCCGGCTGGCCGCAGACGGGGCCTGGGCGGCCGCACGGGGAGCTCTGAGCCCGCGGGCGTCGGGAGGCGTCGGCGCTACCGCTGGCCCGCGGCGGGTCCCGGGTTGCGACCCGGCGGGGGCGAAAAGGCGGCGGCACCATGTTCTCCCTCAAGCCGCCCAGACCCACCTTCAGGTCCTACCTCCTGCCGCCGCCCCAGGTAAACAACCCCCTCCTCGAGAGCGCTCCTCTCCTTGGCGCTTCCGGGGAGCCGCCGGGGCCGGCCCCCCCCCCCCCCCCCCGGGAGGCTCCCCGGGTCTCCCTATCCCCAGCCGTGCGATTGCCAGAGCCCCGGCGCGGGGAAACGCACCTTCTCCGGAGCCCCCACTGGATCGGTGGAAACTTGTAAAACTTCGCCACAGCCTTTCTCTGCCCGGAGACCTGTGATCCGTAGTTTTGCCGTGTGTGGGGAGTGTTTGGAGTCGGACTTCTTTAGCTCTTCGCCTGGCGATTGTCCGCGCGGTGGCCGCCGGCATGAGTGCATCGTTTGTGGGCACCTGGTGAAGAGGTTACCTGTCATAAATGTGAACACCTGGAAACGGCATCGGCCGTTTTCATATTTTTGTCAGGCTCCCCAATCGATACTGAACAGATCTTGAAAAGATCTGGTAGAACATGTGAAAGATTTTAAGGGGGCGGGAGCAATATGTGTCTGTTGCATGTGTCATCACTTAGAAAACAAAATTTGCTTTGGTATCTCACGGGGGAGGAAAAGTTTTGATCTTGATTTATTTTGCTAATGTATTTCAGACTGACGATAAGATTAATTCGGAACCGAAGATTAAAAAACTGGAACCGGTCCTTTTGCCAGGTAAACATCGGAGTTTCAGCGGACACTTTAGTAATGTGTTTTGGTCCAGGATTATTCTACCAACTAGTACCATGTGGTTAACTTGTTTCTTCTATTTCATTTTAAACTTTATCCGGTTAAAAACCTAACGACGGAGGGCAGAAAAACTTGATGTTTGTCTTTGAAAATATAAGCACCCTAGGAAACTGTCAAGAACATCACTGTCTTCTTTCTTCCTTTCTTTGTCTCCTGAAATGGTCATTTTTTTAAGCAATCATTAATTGCTTAGGTAGGGAAAGTACTCTGCCCTTCTTGCCTGCAACTTCATGCATTAATGATTAATAGATCGTCATTTTAATGGTATGAAGAGCAACTTTTATTATGTCTGGATCTCTATACCAATAACAAAGCTTAGTGAACTTTGAATTACTTACTTGGCAATTGTTTTTTTGAAGGTGTCAGCTGTGTTTGCAAATTTACTTGTTTCAGTTTAGAACGGGGTTTCCCAACAGAGGCCCTGTTGACATTTTGGGCCTGAGTATTCTTTGTTATAGGGGCTGCCCTGTGGGTGTGTATAACAGCATCCCTGGCCTTTGCCCACCAGATGCCAGCAGCACCCCCGCTCCTCCACCTCCTAGTTACAACAACCAAAACGTCTCCAGACGTTGCCAAAACTTATTTTTTTTTTTGTTTTTTGCCTCTGGGAGCAAAATTTCCTCCCAGTGAAGAAGTACTGGTTTAAAGCAAAATTTACCTTAGAAGACCCTAAGGGGTAGAGGTAGGAATTGTGGTAGATAGGAGCTTAGTTTTAAAACATATAAAATATTTAATTGGTATTTTGAATTGTATAACAAGGTACAATAATTAGGAAAGTTAGTTGTTTAATGTGACTATTGAGGGAAGTACCCAGATACTTAGGGAAGCCTGTTTTTTTTTTTTTCTTTTTTTTTTTCAACGTTTATCTATTTCTGGGACAGAGAGAGACAGAGCATGAACGGGGGAGGGGCAGAGAGAGAGGGAGACACAGAATCAGAAACAGGCTCCAGGCTCTGAGCCATCAGCCCAGAGCCCGACGCGGGGCTGGAACTCACGGACCGCGAGATCGCGACCTGGCTGAAGCCGGACGCTCAACCGACTGCGCCACCCAGGCGCCCCTAGGGAAGCCTGTTTTAAGCCTGAAATCTAATCACATACCAATTTGTGTGGCTACCGTCAGCATTTAAGAATCTTACTCGTTACTTAATGCTAAATCTAATAAAATGATTGGAACTTTATGGGTAGTAATTGAGCAAATATGGAAACTTTAAATTTTGTGCTTTAAAATTTTAAGTGTTAGGTAGGAACAAACACATTAAAAACGTCAACCTCTTAAAAATTATAGATGCAAACTCTTAAAAACTGTTTTTAACTTTATTATGGGAGTTAGTTATAAATATTTTGCCTTTATTTTGTTAATGCTTTTTATCCTACCAGGGCGTACTAAATAATCCTTTGTACTTTTCCTTAGTATTAACAATAGAATTAATAAGTAACCTTTGCTCCCTGTGCGTGCTCTGTTTTGGCCTTAGTCACTCCAGGCATTTCAAAGTCAGCTGTGGGAAACAGTACTCATCTTGAATGAGTGCCTGTGAGCTATTGAACTTTGGCTTCCTTTACTTTGTCTGAATAGGCCCTGTTCTTCGGCCTTGATGTCCCTCTTCCGACATTATGATTTGACTCTAATAAACAACATGTCTTACATACAAATGATAGTGCTTGATTTTTTTAAGATTGAGTTTTATATTTAAAATAATGCTTATGAAAGTGTTACTAAGTATCAATGAGTTTGAAGGACTTCACAGTGAAGGATTATGGTTCTGTAGAATTAGCTAAAACCTTACCTCTCTACTAAAAAGTCACAGTTTTCTGGGGAAGACATAAACTTATTTCCTGACTGTAAGTGGTTTACTTGTCCCAGAAAGGGCAGTTAAATCTGGATAGTCTGATTCGTGTTACATTTTCTTGCATTGGCTCTGGGTACACATATGTGATGGCTCTGGTACGCTGGGTTCTGTTTGCAGCTAACTTATTTCTTACAAAACATTTAGCCAATCCTAGATTAGTGTGTCTTTTGCCTGCCTTCCTCACCCCTTCTGTTCTTACTTTCTCCTCTTGGCCTTCCCACACACTTCCAGTTTCTATCTGACCACCCTGTTGTGGTCTCTCTTTCTTGCTTTTCCTCTTGAGTGACATGTCTGACCACCACTAGAACCTCTGTTGCTCCTTCTTTGGCCTGCATCCTACTACTCCACCTGTGAAATCTGGGAAGGCAGTTGAAAAGTAACTGAGGCATTGGTGATCTAAAGACATGGGCTAGATTAAGGCTTTTACTATAAGGGCTTAATAATATAGTTCTTGCCTTCATTACAGTCAGCAACCAAGAGAAAACTTGGCCACGTCACCTGTGGCTTTACATAGGCACACAGAACAAGAAGGAATTGTTCAGATACAGTATTGCATGTTATGCTTGGGCATAGTGCCTTGGATTCAAGGATATCCTACTTTAGATGCCTGAAGTTTGAACTTTTATAAGCAGATGAAAATTAGAGACAAAATCAGCTGTTTGTGTGCAGTTACTGTGTGCTCTGTTGGAACTTAAGGCTAAATTTAAAACGATCTTCATCTTTTGTTAAATGAAGAAAAGAGAAGACACTGGTCACTTAATTTAGATTGTGCTTTATGCTTTATGTTAGGAATTTTCAGTTTGCCTGGTTCATGAACTTCCTTGAGATGGAGGTTGTACTTAATTCAACTTTGTGGCTGTGTTGTCTATTGTAGTGCATTGAGATGTTGATTGAGTGAATGACTAAATGAAAGAACCCCTCAGGGGCACCTGGCTGGCTCAGTTGGTTCAGCCTGTGACTCTTGAATTCAGCTAGGGTTATGATCTCACTGTTCCTGAGATCAAGCCCTGCATCGGGCTCTGTGCTGACAATGAGGAGCCTGGTTGGGATTCTGTCTCTCTCCCTCTCTCTCTGCCCCTCTGCTGCTCACATGCTACTCTTTCTCTCTCAAAATGAGTAAACTTTAGGAAAGAAAAAAAGAACCCCTTAGAACACCATCTTGAATGGTTACCATAGACATGCACACCCGCAGACAGACCAACTCTCAGATTCAGCAGTCAGAGGAAGACTTATTTTATGTCATGTGTCTCTGCTGTCTCCCAGAGCCACACTTCTTAAGAGAATTATTATGTAAGCCTGGAATTGAAATACAGTCCCTTATCAAAGCAGCTGGCTTTGTCTACGCTTTCTCTTCATCTTCCAAGCATTATGGGAGTCTTGGTCTTTTAATGATTGTATATGTATAAAATCACCACAATCCTTTTGAAAATAGGGAGAGTTTGAATTTTTAAATGAATGTGTGTGTATCTATGTTCCTGCATATATTTGTTAAGACCAAGTACTGTCAGACTATGCTCATATCTTTGGATAGCTGCTGGACTGGTGAGGCAGTTCACTGAGCATCTGAGTGTAGCTCAGTGCTAGATGGGGAAAGTGCTGGGAGTAGTGCGCCTGGATCACAGCAAGACCTGTGGACAAGGTGGAAGATTGTGACCTATATCACTGTCTTCCAAGGTCTGGCTGGCATCAGACCTGGATGAAGTTTTTACCAGCCCTTGGTCAAATTAAGAAAATGCAGCTTTTTTCCATAGAACTAAATTGATTTTTTTAAGTTTATTTTTGAGAGAGAGAGAACACAAGTGGGAGAGGGGCAGAGAGAGAGGAGACAGAGAATCCCAAGCAGGCTCTGCCCTGCCACTGCAGAACCCAGAGCTGGACTCAAACTCACCAACCGTGAGATCATGACCTGAGCCAGTCAAGAGTTAGTCACTTAACCTACTGAGCCACCCAAGTGCTGCTGAGCTAAATTGATTTAAAGGATTGTCCTATGTTCTGGGATTTTGTCCTTCCAGCTTCTGGTGGAGATATATTCTGTTAAAGGATGGTGACAATAGCTGTGTTTTTAAAGGAGTTTTTAAATTAACAAAATAAAGAAGGTTAGGAATTCTGTGTTGGTTGCCTGAATTGTTTTTGTAGTATACCTAATTTGTGGAATCTGAATTTGATGAGGTTTTCATAATATCATAGGTGCAAATTAATGAGCACTTACACAGAGATCATCATTAATCTTGTCTGCCTGAGAGTCATTTCACTGTCTTCTGAAAACTTCACCCTCTCTCTTTTGACACATTGGTCTTCCAAATCCCCACACAGCCTTGCGTTCTAGTGTCCCCAGCAAGGATAACAACCCATCCCAGACTGCAAGAATGGGCACAGTTCTGCCTCTGGGTATTTTCAGATTGGTACTAAGCAAAGAGATACTTTTTGGTAATTCTTCCAGTGATCGTAGTTCAGAAAACCTGCCCCGAAGAGTGAAATCACATGTTGGAGAGAGGCAGAGTCACACCACTGGGGGAGACTTCCAAAGGTGTTAAAGCTCCTCGGCTTCGTTTTCCTTGAAGTCCAGCTAACACAAAAGCCACAGAATTCTTTTTCCTTAGCTAGCTCCACGCACATTTCTGACACTTCAGCTAAGATCCTTAACTAATATATAGTTTCCAGGTTATTCCTCATAAAGGCTGTTATCCAGGAAGCACCAGTTTATTATCTTCATGTGACAGATGAGAAAACTATAGTTGCACATGTTGTTACATATAAGTAACTTGCCCAGTATTGCACAGCTAGCAAGGGCAGAGCCAGAATTCTGAGCCCAACTCCCAGCCTGAGCCTTTAACCACTACGCAGCAGGGCCTGCCTGACCTCCCTGGTGACATTAGGGTAGATTTATGCTTTGGAACTGGAGGGAGGGTGGATTGGATGTCCACCTAGAAGTTGTCTAGTAATGGTGAAAAGAGCTCTGTCCTTGGCTGTGCCCTTTCCACAACAGTGACAGATTTTGACCTAACTTGAGCAACTTTGCGACTCAGCTGCCAGAAAATGGACCGTCTTGGGAAGCAGTGGACTTCCTGTCGCTGGCTGTGCCAAAGCAGAGGCTGGTGGAATGCCAGCGGCTTTGTCATGAAGTTGTGAGATTTGTAATAAGTAGGCTTAATGGCCTTTTGTCTCTTCTAATTCTGCAACAGGATCTTTTTAAGGATCTGTGATGTGGGAGGGAGGATTTGAGGCTTGGAACACTATGGCCAAGAGTAATGAGTTAATTGTTCAGGTATTGGATGCATGTTCACACTGTTTGGCAGAGGAGTAAAAAAACTAAAAAAGTTGGGGTCCTGTCATGAGACAGTTTCTGTTTATTGGGGGAAATGCTTCAGGAGAGCAGAGGTTAAGAGAGCTCAGAGGAGGGTCACCTGAGTGAGATTTTTGGGGGGAGGGTGTCAGGAAATGACTTCTGCTCTGCACCTTGAGTGCCTGCTAAGCCTCAGCCACTGTGCTAAGGCTGTGTCTGCTCAGCTCTTTCCCCTTCCCATCTATAATGCCAACAGAGCTTTTCAGCATTGAGATTAACTGTTAGATCGATAATGAATGCACTCATTGTCTGAGTCTTTTGTAATCGGATCAGAAAAGCATACGACCATGGGCCATCTGGAAAATGAAAATAGCCTTTGTTGAGTAGATGTCTTGTTTATATATATTTTTTTATGCATTCAGTGTTTAGACCTGTTTTATCTACTGTTTTTGTTTTCTGCCTCACTGTAGTTCTTATGTCTTCACTTGCATTGTAAATCCCTTAATGGTCCCCTTTCTCTTTCAAGTGTTTTATGTTGTTTTTTTTTTTTAATTTTTTTTTCAACGTTTATTTATTTTTGAGACAGAGAGAGACAGAGCATGAACGGGGGAGGGGCAGAGAGAGAGAGGGAGACACAGAATCGGAAACAGGCTCCAGGCTCTGAGCCATCAGCCCAGAGCCCGACACGGGGCTCAAACTCACGGACCGCGAGATCGTGACCTGGCTGAAGTCAGACGCTCAACCGACTGCGCCACCCAGGCGCCCCTCAAGTGTTTTATGTTTTGTGTTGTTTTTTATTTTTATTTTTTAGTTTGTTTATTTTGAGAGAGAGAGAGAGAGAGCATGTGTATGAGCTAGCACAAGCTGGGGAGGGGTAGAGAGAGAGAAAGAGAGAGAATCCCAAGCAGGCTCCACACTGCCAGCGCAGAGCCCGACTTAGAGCTCAGTCCCACAGACTGAGATCATGACCTGAGCCGGAATCAAGAGTCAGATGCTTATCCAGCTGAGCCACCCAGGTGCCCCTTTGTGTTGTTTTTTAATACCCTTTTGTAGATAGGCTTTAGAGATGATTGTAGGCTGATTTTCTGTAGTATTTTAATTCATACCTACGTTACTTTTGAAAGCCCCGAAGGACTTATAACTCCATTTGGTGCAGTGTACCGTGTAACCATTGTGTTTGTCCCTCACCTATAGAACCTTCAGGGCTGTTGTCCTTAGGCTGCTACTGCGGTACCATAAACCAGCATTTTGTTACTCGCTTCCTCACTTCTGACCACCAGTCTCTTTGTACCTTAGCTTCTGCTCAGAAACTCTTCGTGAACCTGCACAGGTAAAATCCTGCTTACCCAGGATAAAATCCAAATTCTGTAACCTCTATAATTTGCTAACACTCCACCTTGCTGACCTCTGCACCATTTCCCAGTGTTGATACTTGCTTCAGTCAGGCTGCTTCCTTTCTCCCTTCCAAATGCCTGTTTGTGTAGGCCTTTGTTACTATTTTATCACATGTTCTCTCTGTCTCAGTCCTCTTCTGCCTGCAAGATTTCCTTCTGGTTTCTTCCCAGAGTCTGTACTTCTAACCGTCCTTCAGCCCACGTTGTGGGTGGCACCTGCTGGAGGTGCTGCTTGATTACATGCTTTTTTGTATTGTGTGACCTGCAAAATTGGACTCTTTAGTGTCCACGAGGGCATCAGAGTTGCACATGTTGTTACATATAAGTAACAATGTGTTTGTCTTCTGTATAGTTTCAACCTCCATTAGTAATTTTTAGGCCACTTAAATTCCTGAATTTATCTATAGCTAAGGTTAACAACTGGTCCCACTTTGCTCATGACTGTCCTGTATTAGTGCTGAAAGTGCTGTATGCCGAGCCTCCCCTCAGTTCCAGACAGCCAGTCACCGTATGTAAAGCCATATATTGAATTCTGCTTTGGCCTAAATACATTCTATAGGTTAATTAGCCACTCTACACAGTAAAGTTTTGTCTTAAACTATTTTCCAAGATAAAATGTATGAGAAAATTAAATTTTATTCATCAAAAATGGATTGATTTTCTAAATGTGTAAGGTATCGTGAAAGATAATATGAAATTCTTTGGTTCTCCAGGAGTTAAAAACTTAGCTATACTATTTTTGGAGATTTATTAATTTTATTTCCTTTCTTACTTATTTTTACACATGGAAGGGTCTTAAGAAAGCAAATTTTTTGATGATTTCTTGATTCCTTCCCAGGTGGTAGTAGAAACTCTTGACCTATCATCTTCTGATTTAGATAGCTTTTTCTGTGGTGCCTTCTGCTTACCCCACAGTGAAGCCAGTTTCCTACTTTGTCTTCTATGAGGCCTCCCTGTGGCTTCCCTTCAGTGGTGTGCTGGAAAGTGCTTGGTGGTGAAAACACTCCCACCAGGGCTGATTGCAGGCTGTCAACTTGGGAGCACAGAGCTGGGGGTGGAGGGTGTGGGGGGAGGAAGAACTCGATGGTTCTCATGAGCCAGTGCAAGCCTTCCAGCACAGCACTGCTCTGCCGCCTGAGAAGCGCAGGAGCGCGGTCTCTGGGAAAACTTCATGGTCTCCTGGAGTTTTGAAGCTTTTGTTAGGTGTTTTTTTTCCTCACGGGTCACTAATTCAAGACACACCAAGGACAGTCCAGGACTCTTCTATTTATGTATCTGTGCTCTCTAGGAAAAGGCCATTTTGTATCTTTTTCTTTCTTGTTTGTAAGCTAGTGTTGTGGCCCACAGCACTGCAGTACATAGTAGCTTTAACAACTCCTACCCAGTGTTTCTTCTTTCTTACTAAGCATAAGCAGAAAATTATTGTGAGAGCAGACAGCCGAGTTACATGACCCAACCATTTTAAAGACTGATTCCATGTGAATGAACATAATTTAGTGTCATCAAGTAAAACTCAAGCCAGGTTAACTTGACACTTAATTATACATTTATAATAATAAGACCCAAATAGAGCATCTCCCCAGAAGTGCCCTCCTTTTCTTCCCCTGCCCCATCCTGCCCTACTGCTCTTTCTCTCCCAAGGGCTTATTCCCATTTTCTGCTCAGAGCTGTGTGACACTTAAGTTTCCTTAAAAGACCATAGCATAGAGTCCCCCTGTTCCACTTTTGTTGTTGTTACTTTTCTATTTCTTGTCCAGTTTTTTCTGTTTTACTTTTAAATAAACTGGGATTTATAAAAGAGTTGTATAAGAGTGCAGATAGTTAACATATACTGTTCACCTAACTTTTCCTAATGTTAACATCTTACATAACCTTGTTAAATTGAGCTAAATTAAAAAATTAGTATTGTTATTAACTAAATCGCAAGTTTTATTCACATTTCCATAGTCTTTCCACTGATGTCTGTTGCTTGTTCCAAGATGACGTCTGGGATACTGTATTGCATTTAGTCATTATGTCTCCTTAGTGTCTTTAGTCTGACAGTTTCTCCATTTTTACTGATAGTTTGATGAATTCTTTTGTGTTGGTGTATCGTTTTGAAATGTCTTCCCTCACCCCCTATTTTCCTTCCTTACTTTCTGGCATTCTGGAACTACCAAAGACTCCCAACTCCTCTTTTTGTTTTCTCTGCCCTGGCCCTGGAATTAGCTGTTTTCGCAAGGAGCTCTAGTTCCTTCTGTTGGAGAATGGTCTTAAATACCAAGATCTGTGTGCTGAATGTGCTTTTAGGCCTGGAGGGGACAGAGTAGAAAATATGCAAGTGTACTAGTAACCCAAGTATATACCCATCTCTTTATGTCTGCATCCATCTGTGTATATGTGAAAGTTCTCACTTAAGTAACCATGTCTAGCACAGGGGAAGGCAGACTTTCTGTAAAGTATCAGACAATAAATGTTTTCAACTTTGCAGGCCATAAATTCTCTTTTGCAAGCACTCAGTGCTGCCTTTGTCCAATGAAAGGAGTCATAGATAATACACAAACAAATAAGCATGGATATGTTTCAGTAAAGTGTTACTTACAAAAACCAGGTCTGGACACATTAAGTGTATTCTCTTTTTATCTTTGTCTCATTCTCAACTGCATTCATGGACTTGACATTTTACATTTGTGCCATCAGTAAGAGAATCATGTTGCTAGAGAAGAAGGGCTGTTCTAGAACGTGTGCATCATAAATACAATTGACTGATGGTACTAATGAAGTTGCCATGTCCTGTCCCACAAGACCTCCCATCTCTTTCTGTCCAATATTACATTCTCTGCCCTTCTCAGAAACCTAAAATCTTGTGGCATAGCTATTTTTTAAGTAAACTTTTGAATATAACATTCATAAGAAATATATATGAATCTTTAGCGTTACAAATGAATGAATTTTTGTAGCACTGTTTGAAGTCTTTGGGCAAGTGAGTTAGCTAGTTAAGAAGAGTGGCACAGGGGTGCCTGGGTGGCTCAGTTGGTTGAGTGTCTGACTTCGGCTCAAGTCATGACCTTGCAGTTCGTGAGTTCAAGCCCCGTGTTGGGCTCTGTGCTGACAGCTCAGAGCCTGGAGCCTGCTTCCGATTCTGTGTCTCCCTCTCTCACTACCCCTCTCCCACTCTCTCTGTCTCTTTCAAAAATAAACAAACATTAAAAAATAAAAAAAAAAAAGAAGAAGAGTGGCACAGCATGAAGTGATTGATGTAGGTTATACTTTGTGAGCCACTAGTCTTTGAAGAAGTCAGTGTTATAGGAGTAACATCTAACTCTGAGAACTGAGAACTGTGAATAATTAATGCAGGGTTGTTTTTTGTTTTGTTTTTCAAGTTAAGGGTTCTCTATAATTGGTAACAAAGATTTCTTGGTGGGAAGAAAGGTTGAGTATTCACTAGTTCACATTCTGTTATTGGAAAGCATTGGGTTCAAGGAGCTATGGAAGATTTAAATTTTATGTATTTGAACTATTTAATGAGTTTCAGTGTATATTTTTGTCTTTTCAAATTTTTTTTCTCATTAGAATCCAGTTAAGAGTAGTACTTTGAATCTTTAGTTCTGTTTTTATGCTTCCTGTATTTAGATACAGTACATTTCATTTTATGTAAGCATAGAGAAATAAGTACTGAAAATTTTCTTCTTACTAGTTTAGAAAAAATTTTTTTTTAGAGAGAGCACAAGTGAGCAGCGAGAGGGACACACACGCACACACAGGGGGAGAGAGAGAGAGAGAGAGAATGAGAATATCTTAAGCAGGCTCCATGCTCAATGCAGAGCCCAACACGGGGCTGGATCTCATGACAGATCATGCCTTGTCCTAGGCATTTGTCTAGGAACTGAAATTTCAGCATTGAAGAAAAATCAGTCCATCTTCTACTCTCATGAAGTATATGATCCTGAGGGTGGGACAGGCAGTGATTTTAATATATATATATACATATATATATACATATACACACATATATCCACACACATATATATAAACAGTGGCTGTGTAAATGCTAGGAATTACAAGTGTATGATGCTAGGATAGAAGGATTTAATCTAGTCAGGGAGATTAAAACAAGGCGTGGGGGGGGGGGGGGGACATTCCTGAGAAAGTGATTAGGCTAAAGGAGAAGAAAAGAATATTCCAGGAAATGGGAACAAGACGTGCAAAGACTCCATGTGATGGAAGAAGTAGGATCCCTAGAAGGATTAAAAGGGCACTGTCGCATGATAGTGAGGAGGACAGTGGTAGAGGGCGAGAGGCACAGGGCCTCACAGGCCATGTGAAGGAGGCTTGGTTTCAGGATGGACAACTAAAATGGTATAGGCTGAGAACTTGACATGAGTAAATTTCAATTAAATCCTCAAGTGAATGTTAGGTTGCTGTTCTTATAATAGGCTTATACTATGCATTTTTAAGTATAAAAGTTATTGCAATTCAAATTTACTATAACATTAGTTTTGTTGAGAGAAAGATCGTTTTGAGACTATAGTTGCATTCTTGAATTGGTAAGTATTTGGGGCCTGTCCGCAAACAGGTTCTACCACCACTGTTAAGGTTTTCATAATGATAGTGTAGATGAAGTAGATCAGTACCCTCACTTGTTTACCATTGACTCTGGAGGTGAATTGCTTAAAGGTGTCCTTGGGTCTGTTTATTAGATCTTGAAATTAAGGTTTATTTTAATGATGACCACACTTTAAATTCCTGTCAAAGCACATTATAAATTTTGTTTTGACCTCTTATGTTTCTTTCTTTAATCTTCGCTTTTAACTCTAAAACTATATTTTAAAGTTTTATTGCCGGGTAAGTTCAAATTTGGGTGCGCAGAGAAACTCACTTTAGCTTTGTGGAATGTACCTTATTTAAAAAAATTTTTTTTAATTCAATTTATTTAAAAAACGAAAAACTGTTCTCACCCATTTCTCCCATCCTCCACCTCTGGCAAACTAATTCTTCTCTGTACCTAAGACCTTGGATTGTTCTTGTTTGTTTGTTTGTTTGTTTGTTTGTTTTTTAGATTCCATATATAAGACAGATTATGCAATATTTGTCTTTGACTTATTTCTCTTAGCATAATGCCCCCAAGGTGCAAGCATGTTGTTGCAAATGTCAAGATTTCATTTTCTTTTTTGACTGAATAATAATCCTGTGTGTATGTGTCTGTGTGTGTGTGTGTATCACATCTTCTGTATCCATTTGTCCATTGATGGACACTTACATTGTTTCCATATTTTGGCTATTGTAAATAATGCTGCAGCTACATGTGGGTGCAAATATCTTTTCAAGTTATGTTTTCATTTTCTCTGGATGAATACACAAAGGTGGAACTGCTGGATCATAGGGTAGTTCTATTTTTAATTTTTGAGGAACCTTTATACTGTTTTCCACAGTATCTGCACCAGTTTACATTCTCACCAGTAGTGTACAAGGATTACCTTTTCTCTACATCCTCGCCAACACTTGTTATTTCTAATCTCTTTGGTAATAGCCATTTCAACAGGTGCGAGGTGATACCTCATTGTTCTTTTGATTTGCACTTCCCTGATGATTAATGATGTAGAGCATCTTTTCATTTTCCTGTTGGCTATCTGTATGTCTTTGGAGAAATATTTATTCAGATCTTCTGCCCATTTTTTAAATCAGGTTTGGTTTTGTTTTGCTGTTGAATTATATGAGTTCTTTATATATTTTGGGTGTTAGCCTCATATATATAATTTGAAGGTATTTTCTTTCATTCATTAGGCTGCCTTTTATTCTGTTGATAGTTTCTTTTGCTGTGCAGAAGCTTTTTAGTTTGATGTAGTCCTACTTGTTTGTTTTTGCTTTTTGTTGCCCTTTTGGTGTCAGATTAAAAAAATTATCACCAAGGCCTATGTTAAAGAGATTACAGCCTATGTTTTCTTCTAGGAGTTTTATGGTTTCAGGTCTTCTATTCAAGTCTTTTTTTTTTTTTTAATTTATTGTCAAATTGGCTTCCATACAACACCAAGTGCTCATCCCAACAAGTGCCCTCCTCAATGCCCATCACCCACTTTTCCCTCTCTCCCACCTCCCATCAACCTTCAGTTTGTTCTCTGTATTTAAGAGTCTCTTAGAGTTTGCCTCCCTCCCTCCCTCTGTGTAACTTTTTATTCCCCTTCCCTTCCCCCATGGTTTTCTGTTAAGTTTCTCAAGATCCACATATGAGTGAAAACATATGGTATCTGTCTTTCTCTGTCAAGTCTTTAATCCATTTTAGGTTAATTTTTTGTGTATGATGTAAGATAGTGGTTCAGTTTCATTCCCTTGTATGTCACTATCTAATTTTTTTTTTTAATTTTTAATGTTTGTTTATTTTTGAGAGACAGAGACAGCATGAGTGGGGGAGGGGCAGAGAGAGGAGACATAGAACATGAAGCAGGCTCCAGGCTCTGAGCTGTGAGCACAGAGCCCAACATGGGGCTCGAACTCACGAACTGTGAGATCATGACCTGAGCCAAAGTCGGACCCTTAACCAACTGAGCCACCCAGGCGCCCCTAATTTTCTTTCTTTTTAAAATTTTTTTGTTTTAGAACAGGTGAGTGTGGAAGAGGGGCAGAGGGAGTGAGTATCTTAAGCAGCTTCACACTCAGTGTGGAGCCCGATGTGGGGCTCGATCCCACGACCCTGGGATTGTGACCTGGGCCAAAATCAAGAGTCAGACGCTCAACTGACTGAGCCATCCAGGTGACCTGGCTATCTAATTTTCTAAACACCATTTACGAAAGAGACTGTGCTTTCCCCAGTATATATTCTTGGCTCCTTTGTTATAAATTAATTGATCACGTATGCGTGGGTTTATTTCTGGGTTGTCTATTCTGTTCCATTGATTTATGTGTCTGTTTACCAGTGCCGTATTACTTTAATTACTATAGCTTTGTAATATAGGTTGACATCAGGGAGCATCACACCTTCAGCTTTGTGCTTTTACAGGATTGCTTTGGCTTTTTGGGGTCTTTAATGGCTCCATACAGATTTTAAGATTGCTTGTTCTGTTTCCGTGATAAATGCCACTGGAATTTTGATATAGATTGCATTGAATTTGTATATTTCTTTGGGTAGACTGGACCTTTTAAAAATATTAATTCTTCCAATCGTGGACATGAGATATCTTTCCATTTATTTGTGTCATTTTCAGTTTTTTTTCATTAATATCTTATAGTCTTCAATATACAAATTTTTTACTTCTTTGGTTACATTTATTCCTGGGTATTTTATTCCTTACGATGTAATTGTAAATAAGATTGTTTCCTTAATTTCTCTGATAGTTCATTATTAATATATGGAAATATAACAGGTTTTTGTGTATTGATTTTGGATCCCACAACCTTACTGAATTCATTTATTACAGTTAGCAGTTTTCTGATGAAATCTTTAAGGTGTTCTTCTGTATATATGTATATATATCATGTCATCTGCAAATAGTGACACTTTTACTTCATTTTCAGTTTAGATGACTTTTTTTTTTTTTCTTACCTAGTTTCTGTGGCTTGGAGTTCCAGTACTACATTGAATAAAAATGGCAAGAGTGTGCATCCTTGTTTTGTTACTGATTTTAGAGGAAAAGCTTTCAGTTTTTCACTATTGAGTATGATGTTAGCTGTGGGCTTGTCATATATGGCCTTTATTATGTAAAGGTATGTTTGCCTCTGTATCTGTTGAGAGTTTTTATTGTAAATGGATGTTGAACTTTGTCAGATTCTTTTCCTGCATCTATTGAGATAATTACACGATTTTTATCCTTCGGTTTGTTAATGTGTATCACATTGACTGATTTGCGGGTGTTGAACCATCCTTGGATCCCTAGAATAAATCCCACTTGATCGTGGTATATGGTTCTTTTAATGTATTATTGTTGAATTTTTCAGTTTGCACGTATTTTGTTGAGGATTTTTACATATGTGCTCATCAGGGATATGGACCTATAATTTTCTTTTCTTGTGGCAGTAATAGAGTCCCCAGCTATTACTATATTGCTGCCTTATTTTTCCCCTATAGGTCTGTTAATATTTTCTTTATATATTTCAGTGCTCCTCTGTTGGATGCATAAGTATTTATAAATATTATATCTTCTGGTTGACCTTTTTATCATTGTGTAAAACTCTTATTTGTCTGTTATCACAGTCTGTTTTAAAGTCTGTTTTGCCTGGGATAAGTAGAGCTACCCCACCTTTGGTTTACATTTGTATGGAAAATCCCTTGTTGCATCCTTCTTTTTCAGTCTGTGAGTCTATGATAGTTAGTGTATAGATGGTTCTTGTTTTTTTTTTTTTTATCCGTTCATCCACTCTATATCTTTTGATTGGAGCATTTAGCCCATTTACATTTAAAGTAATTACAGAGAGGTATATGTTTATTGCCATTTTGTTAAATTGTTTTCTGGCAGTTTTTATAAGTTCCTCTCTGTTCCTTTCTTCTCTTGCTCTTTTCCTTTGTGGTTTGATGACTTTAATGGTAAGCTTATATTCCTTTCTCTGTATCTTTTGTGTATTTACTATAGGTTTTTGATTAGTGGTTACCATGAGGCTTGCATATAATAACTTCTGTCTATAAACAGTCTGTTTTAAGTTGATAACAACTTAAGTCTGATCCCATTGTAGAGCTCAACATTATTACTGTTCCCACCCACATTTTGTTTTCGAAGTCACGTTTTACATTTCTTTATCTTCTGTATCCCATAACTAAATATTGCAGTTTTAGTTCCTTTTATTACTTTTGTCTTTTAACCTTCTTAGTAGCTTTAGAAGTAATTAATCCACTACCAAAAAAGAAGTAACTAATCCCCTACCTTTACTATGTGTTTATTTTTTCAGTGAGGTGTATTCTTTCATATGTGTTCTTGTTATTAATTAGTGCCCTTTTCAGCTTAAAGAAGTCCCTTTAACATTTCTTGTAAAGCCAGTTTAGTGATGATAAACTTCTTTAGCTTTTGTTTGTCTGGAAAATTTTTTATCCACTTCTAAACAGTAACTTTGCTGTGTAGAGTATTCTAAGTCAAAAGAATTTTCAGCACTTTGAATATATGGTGTCCTCTCTTCTGGCCTGTGCAGTTTCTGCTGAAAGGTCTGATGGCCTTATGGGGTTTCCCTTGTAATAGCAAATTGTTTTCTCTTGTCAGAGAGAGAGAGTCAGAGACAGAGAGGGAGACAGAGGATGCAAAGCAGGCTCTGTGCTGACAGCTTAGAGCCTGATGCAGGGCTTGAACTCAGGAATGTGAGATCATGACCTGAGCCAAAGTCAGATGCTCAACCAACTGAGCCACCCCTTCCCTTGTTGCTTTTAATATTCTATACTTGTTTTTATCTTTTGACATTGTAATTGTAATGTGTCTTGGCATGGGTCTCTTTGGGTTTCTCTCTCTTTTTTTTTTCAAATATAATTTATTGTCAAATTGGCTAACATACAGTGTGTAAAGTGTGCTCTTGGTGTTGGGGGTAGATTTCCGTGGTTCATTGCTTACATACAACCCCCAGTGCTCATCCCAACAAGTGCCCTCCTCGATGCCCATCACCCATTTGCCCCTCTCCCCACCCCCCATCCACCCTGTTTGTTCTCTGTATTTAAGAGTCTCTTATGGTTTGCCTCCCTCCCTCTCTGTTTGTAACTATTTTTTCCCCTTCCCTTCCCCCATGGTCTTCTGTTAAGTTTCTCAAGATCTGCATATGAGTGAAAACATATGATATCTCTCCTTCTCTGACTGACTTATTTCACTCACCATAATGCCTTTCAGTTCCATCCACATTGCTGCAAATGGCATGATTTCATTCTTTTTTTTTCATTGCCAAGTAGTATTCCATCATATATATATAAACCACATCTTTCAGCACAGAGCCCTTTGCAGAGCTTGAACTCCTGAACTGTAAGAGCATGACCTGAGCCTAAGAGCCACTCAGGCACCTTATAAACCACATCTTCTTTATCCATTCATCAGTTCATGGACATTTAGGCTCTTTCCATAATTTGGCTATTGTTGAAAGCACTGCTATAAACATTGGGGTACATGTGCCCCTATGAATCAGCACTCTTGTATTCCTTGGATAAATTACTGGTGCAATTGCTGGGTCATAGGATAGTTTTATTTTTAATTTTTTGAGGAACCTCCACACTGTTTTCCAGAGTGGCTGCACCAGTTTGCATTCCCACCAACAGTGCACAAGGGTTCCCATTTCTCCACATCCTCTTCAGCATCTGTTGTTTCCTGAGTTGTTGATATTAGCCACTCTGACGGTGTGAGGTGGTATCTCAGTATGGTTTTGATTTCTGTTTCCCTGACGATAAGTGACATTGAGCATCTTTTCATGTGTCTGTTGGCCATCGGATGTCTTCTTTGGAAAAGTGTCTATTCATGTCTTCTGCCAGTTTCTTCACTGGATTGTTTGTTTTTCAGGTATTAAGTTTGGTAAGTTCCTTATAGATTTTGGATACTAACCCTTTA
This sequence comes from Herpailurus yagouaroundi, assembly GCF_014898765.1. Taxonomy (NCBI): domain Eukaryota; kingdom Metazoa; phylum Chordata; class Mammalia; order Carnivora; family Felidae; genus Herpailurus; species Herpailurus yagouaroundi. The sequence goes on along the minus strand of NW_024412416.1, from coordinate 21,535,487 downwards.
TCTGAAATGTCATTTGCAAATATCTTTTCCCATTATGCCGGTTGCCTTTTGGTTTTGTTGATTGTTTCCTTTGCAGTGCAGAAGATTTTTATCTTGATGAGGTCCCAGTAGTTCATTTTTGCTTTTAATTATTTGGGTTCCTCTTATTGGGAACTTGCTGAGCTTCCTGGATGTGGATGTTCATTTTCTTTTCCGAGGTAGGGAAATTTTCAGCCATTATTTCTTCCAATAAAATTTCTGCCCCCTTTCTCTTCTTCTAGGAGCCCTGTGATGTAAATGCTAGCTATTTGATGTTATCCAGTAAGTCCTTTAAGCTGTCCTCACTTTTTCCATTCTTTTTTCTTTTTGCTATTCTGATTTGGGTGGGTTCTACTGCCTTGCCTTTGAGTTGACTGATTTGTTCTTCTTTTTTATCTAGTCTCTTGTTGAACCCCTGGGGGTATTTTTGGTTCAGTTATTGTGTTCAACAGTTCTGTGACTTCTATTTGGTACTTATAACTTCCATCTTTTTGTTGAAGTTCTCATTGTGTTCGTGTGTTCTTCTCCCCAGTTTGGTGAGCATCTTTATGACCATTACTTTGAACTCTTTATCAGGTAAATTACTTACCTCTATTTAACTAAGTTTTTTCTCTTGAGATTTTATCTCGTTCTTTCATTTGGAATATTCCCCCGTTTCTTCATTTTTCCTCGACTCTCTGTGTTGGTTTCTATACAGTAGATGAAACAACTACGTCTCCCAGTCTTGAAGGAGGGTCCTTGTAGAGGAGGTGAACCTTACTGTTCTCCCCTACCCCAGTTCTTTGTTGTCTCTCAAACTGTCATGCTTGTCCAAACGGCCTATTATATTTTTAATAGCTTCCAGTAGTTTAGGATGTGCCAAACCTGTCAGTGTTCCAAAGGGGGGTTCTCAGCACCTAGATTCTGGCTGACTGGAAGCCAACCCTCTGGCATCAACTTTTTAAGATACGCAAATGTATATAGTCTTGTGGGACCACAAGCGTAAGCCCTGCTAGCCACCAGAGTCGGAAGATCTGCAGATTTTCCCTGAGTAGCAGTCACAAAAATCAGGGCTCTAGACAAGTGAATAAACACTTTTCTGGATGACACTGGCAGGCTGAAGAAAGGCAGAGGGAGAACATCAAGATGGCCCCCACAAGGCTGCTTTCTTCGAGGGCAGTTCTGTAGACCACTAACTGTATGCCAACCTGAAACCTGCCCCTCAGGCCAAGGCTCTAGCCACCAGAGCCAGGTGATCAAGGGATATCCTCGGGCAGCAGCTGCAAAACCTGGGGCTCCAGACATAAAAACCAGGGCACCAGAGACATGTAAAGCTCCCCACTAGGAGACACTGATGCTGTGGAGTGCTGCAGAGGATGACCACAAAGACAGCGCCCACCCTCCGCAGTCGCTGGAAAGAATTACAGTCAGACCCTGGATGTGTCTGTAATTAGAAACCTGCCTCTCAGGCCGTAGTTGTGATGATTAGCTAACGGTCCTCCTTCACAGAAAGACTGTGCTTCTGGGTCTGTTGCCTCTTGCTATGCTCTGAGGGTGGCAGCTGTTCAAGAACTCTTTCTCTTGGTTATAGTCCTGTGACTGTAAAAGACCCAAAAGTGCAAATCCCACTGGCTGCCAGGGCCACATGATGGAGACATGTCCACTGGCAGCAGTCACAAAAATCAGGGCTCCAGGCAGGGGCATGTGCTCCTTTCTGGATAACATTGATCATTATAGTCCTGTGGGACCAAGAATGCAAGCTCCCCTGGCCTCCAGAGCCAGGCAGTCAAGAGGCATTCCCTAGTTGGCAGCCACAAAACTTGCGGCACCAGATGCATGTAAAAGCTCCCTTCTGGGAGATACTGGTGATGTGGAACACAGCAAAGGGAGTGTGCAAAAATGGTGCCCACCAGTCTCTGTTTTGGGAGAATGTTCCAGCAGGCTCCTAGATAAGCATGTTAGAGTAGATGCCTGCCCTTCGGACCAACGCTTTAATATAAGCAGGTGATCCTCCTTTACTTTAAGTCTGGGTACCATTGGCTGCCTCTGACCTGGGCCCTCGGGTGGGTGAGTCCTAAGTGTCTGAGTCTTTTAAGGGCAGTTTCTCAGATCTCTATGGTCTTATGGGTCTTATTGAGACACAAGCCTCATTGGTTTTCAGAGTTTCTTGTTTTGAGGTCTTGTCTCTTTAAGGATTGCCTTAAAACTTGGGATGCCTGGGGCGCCTGGGTGGCGCAGTCGGTTAAGCATCCGACTTCAGCCAGGTCATGATCTCGCGGTCCGTGAGTTCGAGCCCCGCGTCAGGCTCTGGGCTGATGGCTCAGAGCCTGGAGCCTGTTTCCGATTCTGTGTCTCCCTCTCTCTCTGCCCCTGCCCCGTTCATGCTCTGTCTCTCTCTGTCCCAAAAATAAATAAACGTTGGAAAAAAAAAAAAAAAAAAACTTGGGATGCCTGATGTGTAACATTTGAACTCTTTACTCTTCAGGGAGAGCCTCTGGGTTTTGAGTTCCATCCTCATCATGGGTCACCATGCAGGGATGCCCCACCCTCTCTTACCTGCTTCGATATGGTTTCGTTCTCATTTGCCCAATGTATAGCCATCACTCAGCCTTCAGGTGTTGTTGGGTTTTTAAAAAATATTTTAAAATGTTTATTAATTTTTGAGAGTGTGTGCATGTGAGCAGGGGTAGGGCAGAGAGACAGGAAGACAGAGGATACCAAGCAGGCTCTCCACTGACAGCAGAGAACCCATTGTGGGCTTGAACTCATGAACCATGAGATGGTGACCTGAGCCAAAGTTGGACGTTTAACCACCTGAACCACCCAGGTGCCCTGCCTTTACTTTTTTGTTTTTTTGTTTTTAACAGGAAATTATCTACATGTAGCTATAAACTCTGTTCGTGAGAGGAGGTGAGTTCAGGATCTTCCTACCTTGCCATCCTGAACCCTATTTACCAATAATAGATTACATTATTAATTTTTGGGTTAAACCCAAAGTCTGTTTCTCATCCCTTAGGAAAGGAGTCAAAGACATTGGTTTGGGATGTAAAATCACATGTTAATAAAACACAAATATTCCATCCAGTAATACTCTGAAGGAGTATAGTTTATTTCTTCTCCAGAATGCCTTTCAGTAAATGATAGTGGAAGGCAGTATCACATAGTATTAAAGAATGCAGGCTCAGTTTCAGCTTTTCTGGTTGAACCATCTCAGACCCCTAAGCTCTTTGTGCCTCAATTTCTGTACTTATAAATGGGGGGCAGTCTCTTGCTGTTACTGGTACTGTTGTGAGGATGGAAACACCCATGGTGCCTGGCACCTGTAAGCGTCCCTTCTTACTGTCATCATCTGGAAGTAGTCCTTGTAGGCCACACAGTGACTAGACATTTTATGGCATAGTTGTAGCTCACACAATATTTTTTTTTTTAAAGGAGAAATTGTCGTAAATGAAGTCAACTTTGTGAGAAAATGTATTGCAACAGACACAAGTCAGTACGATCTGTGGGGAAAGCTGATCTGCAGTAACTTCAAAATTTCCTTTATTACGGATGACCCAATGCCATTACAGGTGTGTTTCATTTGTGTGTTAATTGTATCAAGGATTTGACTCTAAGGAGTACATATAATTCCATGAAACACAGGTGTGGAAAACTATAATAAAATCATTAAGGGATTAACAGTGTTGAGAATTTATTATATTAAAATTCAAAATAAAGTTTAAGAAGAATGTTGGGACTTGAGGAACAGAATTAGTGAGATGTGAGTCACCTTGGTTTTTATCCCCTGTGATTATTGCTTATGTATCCCTTTCAATAAGGGAGTTCTTATTTTCTTTCTTCCACATCTTAAACTGCTTTTAAAAATAAGATGTCCATTTTTTACTAGTCATAAAGAAAAAAGTTTAGCAAAAAATTGTGTAAGTGCAACACATTTTATAGATTTCATAGTATTTTTAACTAATTCCTTTTCTGAAACATCAAATTCTAGTTTGAAATTTCAAAATTTCTAGTACAGTTAGAATGAAGAAAAATATGAGTAAATTTTTTCCTTAATCACCCTCTTGCCATTTTATGGTCTCACTGGAAAACAGTAGTTCCATATAATTTCGGTTTTTAAAAGTCCAGATGTTCATTTGATTAACTTTAAAATTCTGGACTTTTCCTCAGCTTTTCTATTTTGATGTGTAAAGTGTTAAATACTTTTAACCCCTGGATTTTTATTTATAATAGTAATTTATTCTCTACTCAAATATTTGGATTATTAATTACAAACTTTTGACTGAAGTCTTACTCGAGGAAGTATATTTCATACATTCATTAATTTATCAAAATATTTACTATATATTTGTGTGTTTATTGCAAGATTTTGTAGGTATATTTAGACTAAAGGCATTTACAGATACCTAGTATGTAGATACACTTGCTTATTTGGCTGTAGACTAGGTTTTCCCCTTTGTTTTTAGCTTCATTTTTATCTCTGGCCCAGACTTCACTGTAAATGAGATGCATATACTTGAAATAGCATACATCTGATACCACTAATAGCCAAATAAGCCAGTGCTCTACTGTCAGCAGGTTAATAGTGTCAACTATGTTCAGAATTTTAAAATGAGTATAAAACATTTGTTCACAGGTTTAAAAAAAAAAAGCTATAATTTGCCTAAAGATTATTTCCAGTAGAATTACTGCTCTCAAAAGAGTTACTTTCTGGGGCGCCTGCGTGGCACAGTCGGTTAAGCGTCCGACTTCAGCCAGGTCACAATCTCGCGGTCCGTGAGTTCG
>NW_024412416.1:21435476-21530608 GCF_014898765.1 Herpailurus yagouaroundi | reverse complement strand
GAGAGAGAGAGAGAGAGAGACAGAGTGTGAGCAGGGGAGGGGCAGAGAGAGAGAGGGAGAGCGGTCAGCACAGAGCCCAATGCGGGGCTTGAACTCACAAACCATGAGATCATGACCTGAGCTGAAGTTGGACGCTTAGCTGATTGAGCCATCCAGGCACCCCAAAAAGAGTTACTTTCTAAAGAGTGATTTTCTGAAATCTCCTTTGTAAAATCAAAAATCTGATGACTTAAGAGTCCCTTTTTCTTTAATATTTAATGACAGTTTAACCAGAACTAGACATGTAAATGGTTGCCTATGAAGTGATTGACAATATTATGTATCTGAGGTATTATAATGATATTGTATCGTAGTGTAAAGTTTAACCTCATATATAAAAGTTTGAAGAGAAAGGTGGAGAGAACATGAACACAGCATGCGTTTCTTTCTTTTTACGACTGAAGTGTGTTCTAAGATACTCTGTCGATAATTAGAATTGTCATAGTGCTGCAAGCAAAAGCTTTTTATTCTTTTTAGGGATAGACATCACAGTTTCTCATCACATTTGAAAGTAAGGCTCTTATTACTATTTGAGGTTATTGGGAAAAGACTTAACATGAACATAATTTTTTATTTCAGAAATTCCATTACAGAAATCTTCTTCTTGGTGAGCATGATGTCCCTTTAACATGTATTGAGCAAATTGTCACAGGTATGTAGTCTTTACTCAGTCCATGAAAACTGATTCTTCTTGGGAAGTATTGCTTAAAGAATCAGATACTTGGGTTGGAATTTATTTCTATAGGTTTACTTCCCCCTCCCCTTTTTCTTCAGTCCTAAGAACATTAATGAAAGAGAGAGAAGTCAATAAATTATTATATATTTTTTAACATTTATTTATTTTTGAGAGAGCGCTAGCAGGGGAGGGGCAGAGAGAGAGAGGGAAACACAGTATCTGAAGCGGGCTCCACTCTCTGAGCTGTCAGCACAGCTGACACACTCATGAACCGTGAGATCATGACCTGAGCCAAGGTCAGACACTTAACCCACTGAGCCACCCAGGCACCCCATATTTTTAAGTGGAAATATAGCATATATAGCTTTTTATGTTTTCTGTATATTTGTCCTCTCTTTAATTAAAATTTTAAGCATTAAATGTGTCTCAAGTGGTTTGTGCAAAAGATCATTTAAAATCTAGTCAAAAGCAAAGTTAACACCAATCTCCCAAAGCTCTAGAAGTTGTAGACAGATATGACAGATTCCAGAGAAGCCGTGCTCAAATGGTGGGTAACTTAATTATTTTCAGTAATAATTTGTTCAAGTGTATGAAAGACTGGGTAACAAGAAAGAATTTTTACACATTTTTTTCTTTATTTTTTCATTTTTAGTAAATGACCACAAGAGGAAGCAGAAAGTCCTAGGTCCCAACCAGAAACTGAAATTTAATCCAACAGAGTTAATTATTTACTGTAAAGATTTCAGAATTGTCAGATTTCGCTTTGATGAATCGGGTCCTGAAAGTGCCAAAAAGGTAATATTATTAAGCTTTATCAAGTTCTGTGTTTCACACTGTATTTACCAATATCAGTTCTGTATGGAAATTCTCTTTTCTCAGTTGCTCAGACTTTTTTTTAGGGGAAGTTATCAGATACCTCCTTAAGTAAAGTCAAAACCAAGAATGTTAATAGAACTATTTCCTTGGACTAATTTATGACTGTTTTAAAGTATTCTGTATAGTTGTGGGGTTTTTTTGTCATCAGCTCCTAATATACTAAAAACTATGATGTGAAAATTAGTGTATCTTTTGCATTAAGACCAGTACCAGCTGGTTTCTTTCTTGGTTAGAACTTTAGAAAATACCTCAGAACTTTATCAGTGAACTAAAGGCTAGACTTAAGTTACCTAAGGGTTAAGTAAATATATAGTTATGGGAGAGACCTAATAATTATTAGTGCTTTAAAGAAATCATAGTGAATTAATTTGAGTGCTATTCACAGGAACAGCTAAAAACTAGGGACTTTTTCATTGGCTTTGTTTTTCTCTTGCCTTCTGGGGAATGTTTATTGCCTACTCATGAAATAAGGTTCATGACAGAAATTCCTACTTCCTTCATCCCACATTTGGCTTTGGCCAACAAGTGAAGCTGGTGGACCTAATGCCCTACCAGCCCATCTATATGGTGCAGCAAATGCAGAGAATAATAACAGAATTTTCAGGAGAAGCCTGCTCCTACACATTGGGAATAAAGGAACAGTTTTCTTTTTTTTTTTTAATTTTTTTTTTTTTAACGTTTATTTATTTTTGAGACAGAGACAGAGCATGAACGGGGGAGGGTCAGAGAGAGGGAGACACAGAATCTGAAACAGGCTCCAGGCTCTGAGCTGTCAGCACAGAGCCCGACGCGGGGCTTGAACTCACAGACCACGAGATCATGACCTGAGCCGAAGTCGGCGGCTTAACCGACTGAGCCACCCAGGCGCCCCATAAAGGAACAGTTTTCTTAGTGAAGTGGAACCTTCTTGCAGAAATGAGACAGCTTTTACACCACCAAAAAATGGGTGCATTTGTTTTCCATGGTTAGTAGACTTACCGCAGTGAATTTTCTGATGATTTCAAAACGAGGCTGTCAAAAATTCTCAAGGCAGCTGTCTTCATACACTTTGGTGGTTTCTTCACAGGAAGGCAAGCATAATAAGATAAATGTCTGAAAGTGCTGGACCACTGGGACTAGATAATCGAGCAGGGTGATGGTGGACTCTGTGGCTAAAAGTTTTCAGAGGGAGTCTGTGAAACCATATTCCAGCATGCTGCATTTTTGAAAAGTCAACTAGATTGCCTTTTTTTTTAAATGTTTGTTTTATTTTTGAGAGAGCGTGAGCAGGGGAAGGGCAGCGAGACGGAGAGAGAGAATCCTAAGCAGGCTCTGTGCTGACTGCGCAGAGCCTAACGCAAGGCCCAATCCCACAAACCATGAGATCATGACCTGTGCCGAAATCAGGGGTCGGATGCACAACTGACTGAGCCACCCAGGTGCCCCTAGATAGCTTTTTTTTTTTTTTTAATTTTTTTAATGTTTATTTCTGAGACAGAGACAGATCATGGATGGGGGAGGGGCAGAGAAAGAGGGAGACACAGAAACAGAAGCAGGCTCTGAGCTGTCAGCACAGAGCCCAACGAGGGGTTCGAACTCACAAACCGTGAGATCATGACCTGAGCCGAAGTCAGTCGCTCAACTGACTGAGCCACCAGGTTCCCCAGCCCCTAGATAGCTTTCATTTCAGCCCCTTTCAGCTGTTCATTTCCGCAGGTTGTGATTTTGGCATTTTACTAATTTGAGATGCCCACTCATATATAGAAAGACTTCAGGCGTAATAAGGCAATAGACTGTATATAAAACATTTTAGCTGAGTTACTTTCTTGAGCTTAAATATATATGTGTAATTTAATCAAAGCATCAAGAATCTGCTTATGCAAACCTTAACTTCAGGATGTATAGCATTTCAAGAATAGGGACACCATAGAACTTAGGAGATTTAGTTAGGACAGGATTTTTTTTTTTTAAGAAATTGATACAGTGGCCCAATATTCTTTCAGAAAGTTTCCTTTTCTCCCACTCTCAACTGTATTTTTCAGTTGACTCTATTTCAGTAATTGGAAATCATAATTATTTGGCTTTATTCTTAGCCTTCTAGTATATACTTGCTGGTCATTTTTGATGTGTGAGGCAGAGTGCTTAGTTGAGAAGATAGAGTGTGAACAGCTGAAAATTAAATAGTGGTACAAAGTAGTGACATAAAAGATGTTTCCACATAAGTGAGTAGTTGCCAAATGAATGAAACAGATGAGTGTTCTGGAAATTCAGGATATCCCTTGTGCTGCTGGTAAGTGATGGAGGGGGCCGCATTGAACAGTCTACAAAAACAGCCTAGTCCAACTGTTTATGCCTTTTCCCAAGACCAAGTTTCTGGCAAAAATCCTTTTCCCCCACTATCTTAAAATATTAAAAGGATGTAACCTCAGCCCTGAAGGAAATGCTCTTTTTGTCTTTTGTACCAGTCATGTTGGGGGGAAGGGAGGCACAGGAAAAAAATTAGAGGCAGTAGGAATGAATATAAATAAAGAATTTTTTCCCTAATTTACACATTTTCAAACACAGAGAGGTTAAGGCGTGTGCTGTTAAAGCTTACTGGCTTCATGAGTTAAAAATGAGAATTCTAGCATAATTCTTTTATTTGAAGTGAACAAGTTTTCATCTAAAATTAGGTAACAGTTGGAAAGTTACAGCTTGACTATATCTCCCAGAAACTTTGCTAAATTTTCTCTGGAAATGCTCTGATTTTTTAAAGTTGTTTTAGGATGCACGTTTTAAAATGCACTGTTTCAAGATGCATGTTCAGAGTTCTTTGGTGGGTAAACCACTGATTAGCTTTGAAATACTAAAAGCATTTATATTTCTGTTTGAAATACAAGATCTCAGAATGCTAAATTGGTTCACATTTTGTTAAATGTTGCTCTATAGCCTTCTGGTAGTCTAGTTACTGTTGCCTAAATTATGTTATGACAAAATTAGATGACATTGTGCTACTGCATCCATTAGCATTCTTCATTATCCTTGGTCTGTCACAGGTAAATAAGGATATTTGGGACAGATCTGTATAAAGAAAAAAGGAATTTGATAATGCAGAATTTGGACACCTAGCCTCAAAGCAACTTGAAATCACCATTTCCTTTTGTAGAACCTCTGCTCAAAACTGAGGGACAAAAAATAGATATCTTTTTCAATGATTTATCACTTATAAAAAATATATATATATAAAGATGGCAAGTGAAATATTTGTCCTTTGTCTCCACTTTATTCTCAGAATACTTGGTGGTGAACTACTTGTTCAGGCATACTTTCTAGAAGTGAAAATTCAACCCATCTATGGATTTAAACAATAAGTTGGCCTTTCCTGAACTTTTTTTTTTTTTTTTTTTTTTTTTTTTGCCTTGAATATGAGACTTAACTCCTTGGTGGCTTTTAGACCACAAAAATATGGGAAACCAGTTTTGTGTGCCAGTGTGCTAGAACTTGATAAGGTTTGAGCTTCCCTAGGGCTGCACCCCCGGCTGGTCTTAGAGGAGAAGCCAGCTGTGGGTACTTCTGGCTTCTGTCCACAAGAATCAGTCTTGGTCCAAAAATCACTTTAGAAGTAGTTTACTTTTTTCCTCCAATAAAATATTTACCATAATTCACTGTCTTTAATACCAAGATACTCTCATTCTTTATAATAACCAGTGCAAATGAACTATTTTCAGGAGCAGTTTTTAAAGATGTAGAGATTTTCTAAAAATTTTTAATGCTTATGGAGTACATTACAAAATTAGAATAATTTTACATGAAAATGAGACCTACTTTTTTAAGTCTTTGAAACTCTCAGTGACAGAAGCTAGGAATGTGGACATAAGCTTTTTAAAGAGCGTGTATGAAAACGCTTGAGGGAGAGGAATGTTGGCTTTATTTCTCTTCTCAAAGTGTCCTACATAACAGCATGAATGTAACCCAGATAATGCAGGTGGTATGTGCCTATATCTGGGTTCTCAAAGATGACCCTCACTTAGGTTACATAGAAATACATTTTGCATCTTTTAATGACACTGCTGAACACAAGCTTTAGTTCACGTTGTGCCCCCTCCCTGCCAAAATCCGGCATTGTGCAGGTGATTAAACAATATCAGTTTCACAAGATTGTTCATAGTCTTCTTTAAGTGAAGATGCTATTACACATACCCATTTGCTTTCCTAACCTTAAAAATGTGATGTTGTGTTATTCTTAAGGGCTTTTTAGAATTGGGCTATGTTGGGTTTTGCCTAGCAGATAGGCTTTGTTTGTTTTTGCTTTGTGGCCATAAACAGCGTATTCCATAATCAGTGATCTGTGAATTTCTTTTGTGTAAACAAGGCCTGTGGCTGCTTTCTAAATGTCTTAGAAAACATGATCGTTTCATTGGCTTAGAGCACTTTTCCTTACTATGTTGTAAGTAATTTTGTCCACTAGTATTTTTAGTGCAGCTGCTGTTATGCTCAAAGCAACCTCAGAAAGCTACTAAAGAGAACAAAAATGCTTAGAAGTCTTTAGGTCTTCGCTCAGCTCTGTGCGGAGAGGTCTTTCCTGGTCTCCTCTAAATTATTAACCTATTTCCTTCTCGCCTCACCATAACATTTCATATCCCTTCCCTGCTGGACTTTTTTTTTTCCTTTAGCACTTAAAATTATCTCACTTACTATAGTTTTTGTTTATCTTGTTTCGTGTCTGTTTTCCCCCCTAGAATGTAAGCTTAGTGAGGCCAGGGATCTGTGTCTCTGTTGTTCGCTGCTGCTGCCCCAGGGCTTTGGACATGGTGGATGTGCAGGAAGTATCTGTTGAATGAATGAGAGACGCAGCATCTACCCTTGAGGAATGGAATTTAAAACAAAGAACGCCTGTGCCCTTTTTATCTTTACTTAAGTAAAACTATTTCATGAATACTTTGTATTTTATCTATACTTACAAAACTATTTCATGAATGCTTTATACGAAAGCATAGCTAACTGAAGAGACACTTTATATCACAGTGGCTGTTATTCAGAGAGAACAGAAGCGTTTCTGCAGTTAATACTGGGAAATCAGCTCTGTCATGGGAAGGCCTGTGAAGAGATTCGAGTTGAACAGAGATGGTAGTTTCAGAGACAGTGTGGTTGGCTAAGCTGTGGAGAAGGATTTCCCTAGCAGCATGTGGCAGAGGAGGTGACTGTGAGTGAGGCAGACACAGTATTGTGCAGGCACGTCATTCTCCGACAGGAGACCACTGAAGGAATATTGGGATGGGAAGGGATGTCTGGTGGAGGAGAACCAGTTTGGGGAAGAGTCAAGAATGAGAAGATTGCATTTATTAGGCAGGTATCTGGGCACTGTGGCAGGTTATCCCGGGAGCAGAGTTGTTGGTCAGAATTTTCAGAAGAGAAATCTTAGGCATTGTGGATTTTTTTCAGAATGTGGGGAAGCCCACAGACATGCCAAAAGGTGAGTATGGCTTAAGAACATGGCTGTGATCGTGCAGAGAAATGGAACAAAAATGAAAGATAATCTTGAAAAAAGTGCTATAAAACTCATAAAGTCAATATGGTGCCCGGAGGAATAGGAAGTGGTGATTTGAGGTACGGATTGCAGTAGTCTTGCTGCTAGAAGAGGCTCTTTCAGGAAGACTGTTGTACAGATCAGGGATGGAAATGTAGCTTACTCTCTCTAATTGCATTAAATTAGACTGTCATAGAAAGCTCTCCTTGTAGCCATTGAGAAAATCGAGCTATTATATAAAGGTTTCAGGAACCTTTGGTAATTGTTTTTAGTCAGAACTAAAATTAATGATAAACTCTGTCCTCTTATTTGTATATATATTCTAATTTAGTAAGACAGGAAACATTTATTCCATAGAAGACTTTTAAAATGTATTTTAAACTAGAACTGGTTACAGTTAGAACCTGCATCAACACATCCCAAACACTGCTAATGGACATGGACTAACAACTGAACTTTTCCTGCTTGCTCACTGTTGGACATATGTCATGTGGCTTAATGCTTTTCCTTCTAAATGATATGTAATCTTGTCAAATAAGATCTCCTCTTCTCTCCTTGCATATGTCTTATAGTTCTTCTTTCCGCTCTGTTCATTTAAGAGTGTTTTCTTCTACAAATTAGTCTAGGGCCTTGCAAACATAGAGCACTCTCTGTCTTTCCTTCTATCCAGCAGCAGTTGGGAATAATACCAACCATATTTCCATGTGTGGAGCTTCTCCAGAAGCCAGGCATGCATTAAGATTGTTAATCCTTATTTCAGCCATAGGTATTGTCTTCATTTCACAGATGCACAAACCGAAGCTCAGAGAGGCGAACTGATTTTGCATCACTTACATGGCAGGTGTTTGGTAGACCTACGATGTAAGCCCCAATCTGTTTGATTCCAAAGCCTACACTTTCTCCACCATAGGCATAGTCTCAAACCATTTCCTTAAACACACGTTTTTGGTTTTTTTGTTTTTTTTTGTTTTTTTTTTGATGTACCTCTTTGAGCCATCCTGTACGTTAGGGTTTCTTGCTAATTTTTATTTTTTTGTCATTGTAGCTTTTCTGTTAAGTTTAGGTTTTTTTTTTTAATCCATGGGGTATGAACATTAAAATTTCATACCTTACATTAAACCTTCCAGATTGCTGGTATTAAGTCATTATAGTCCACCAAAAATGAAACTATTTCAATCCTTTCCTTAGGACTGTATATATATGTCACTGCCTTTTTAGAGAATGCTTCTCTAGGTTTTGAGTTTCATTTATTTGAATAAAATTACTTTCCTGTTAAAATTCAACTCCGTAAACACTTACTGAATACTTAACCATGTACTCACTAAAGATTATAAACAGTGTCCTGGGGGCACAACAGTGAATGAGATACCTGGCCTTAAGGAGCTCTTTCACATTCTAGGTCAACAGAAAAAAACATGTAAATAAATATCTGTAATCACTGCCCCATCCAAGATGATGCTCCCAGTAATCAAGGCCTTATTGTACATTTTCATTTAAATAAGTGTGTTAAAATCAAATTCTAAATGTAGAATTTTTCCTAGGTATGCCTTGCAATAGCTCATTATTCCCAGCCAACAGACCTCCAGCTACTCTTTGCATTTGAATATGTTGGGAAAAAATACCACAATTCAGGTAAATATGAAAATATTAAATATTGTGACTAACTTTACTTTGTGTAAGTTTTATTCTTATGTTTGTCAGAGGCTTCCAAGTACATGGGCTTTAGTGACTGTAGAATTATGAACTTCATAGCTGTTAGAGAAGTGAGCACTATATACTAAAAGAGACAATATTTGTTAGATTATTTCTTAAAAAGTCAGCAGGGAGAATCTGCAAGCAGCTATAAACATAGGCTTATAAAAATCATGTCAGGTATTTTATCTACAGTCCCTGGCTTTTATTTTATGGTGAAGAAAGATCTCCCTCCTCCCCACTTTTAATTGGTAGCTTGAGTTAAAGTAATCTTATCGTTTAAGAAAACTGGCAGAAAAGTAAAAGATATTTGAAATGCATGATCTTTTCTGGCATGGTGTGGCTTCATGCAAAAGCTAGAGTGGTTAGACTTTTCAGTGGACTTCATTAAGATCATCAAAATACTGACTTTATATTTCTGAGTAAGATTGATGAAAGGAAGAGGAGCATCTGTCCAAAGGACAAGTCTATTCTAGGCAGTTTCTGTACAAGTAAAATAGTACTCTTCATATGCTGAACTTGTAATTACATCACTCAGTGTGATGGCATTGCCAGGGAGAATTCCAGTTGACCATGTAATTCTGTACATTTTTAATATGCAAAGATAATTTTAATCAACCATTTTTTTAAAAATCTCATAAAAGGATAGAGGAAGAACAAAGAGGTCACATCTCATATCAGCCCTTTGTGGATTAGTGACCTGCTGAGGCATATGCTCTCCTACCATTAAGGAAGAAAAAGAAATCAGTTACATATTTGTAATGAAAGATCAATTCACCCCAGCATGGACTGGAGAGGGATCTTACAAATTAGTAGTTGTACTGGTCTTTCATTTTGTTACCTCAAAACATTGTAGTAATTTAAATCTATATAATAAAAGCATATTCAAGTATCACTAGACTGTAAATACATTAAGATGTAGGAACAGTACACAGTATCTGCAGATGCATATGGTATAACTGTATTTTCACTCTTTTAAAAGATACTTGTAAGCACCATAGAAATGGTAGCTTTTACCATATGGTGCTATATTTATAGAAATTGGATGAAAAACTATTTGTTGCTTAGTTTTTTTTATCAAAATGTAACTAATCATAACTTAGGTTTTAGCAGTACAATTGACTTTTTAAGTGTATCTCTTAACATAAACTATAAAATTCACTTACAATCTAAACATAAAGTGTCATAGACCCTGCACTAGTTAGGTGACTGTTTCTTTGGATCATCATCAAGCCACAGACCATCACCATCAAGGTTATTTTCAATAGGATCCTCACCCAAAGTTGCAAGAGAGTAACTGAAATGCAGGTTTCAAGAAGTCCAAGAATTGTAGGAGAGAGCCTTTGATTCCCACTTAAATTTGTTTATGATACAGATCAATTCTTGATGCTATTTTTTTTCTAGTAGAAATGATTCAGTCCAGGGTTTAGATGCATGACTTCTGCAGTAAAATGTAATGACTTGAGCTCAGCAAATACAGTGAACTTCATTATGCGTTTGGGAACCTGATGCCTGCTTCAGTTACTTTTCAGTTTTCTTCATCCATTCCTTGTGGGCATCTCTGGGTTAATTATACTTTAAATAGTTACTCAACCCCTAGCTCTTCTTCTACTGGGTTTTCTTATTTACATCAATCAGATCTATAGGTCTTCTTAGATATAGTCTGTTGATAAAATTTGATAATTCATACTTAAAATATTCAGGACCACTTTTCATATTACATCCTTCAGTCACCTCCTCCTTTGACAGGTACTTCATAAACATAACACTTGACCAGAGTTTTGTTAAGATTCCTCGTAGGGTAACATCCTTTAATATCCTTCCGTGCTGTTGCAGAAGCATAAACTGCATCTTTAAGATCAAAAGAAGCCTGAAATTTCCACACACTGCAGTCAGAATTCATTAATTTGTGAGTGAAAGATGCCCACTAATCCACTCTTGAACTTCTGGATGCCACCTTGATTCATTGGCTGGATTAAAGAATAAAGAAGTCCTTTTTGCAGGCAGGTAGGTGACAAAGCTGTTTCCACAAATAAGATCTGAAGTTAGAGGATGTCCCCTGCAGTTACCTAAGGACAGAATCTTGTGGAGGAACTTAGGCACTCTGAGGTTTTCTTTCACATTGGGCATCACTTGCATAAAAAAAAAAAAACAAACAAAAAAACACATCTCTGAAAAGCTTAGCAGTCACCCAAGTACTTCTGAGAGGATCCCAAAGGGATGATGCATAGCACCCACAGGCCTGGAACATTCCTGCACGATGACGCCACAGGACGCGCTGGCACAAACAAAAACAGTGGCTCTATTTTTTCCTTTTTTTAACTTGAAAGGACCCTGCTTTCATCAGTCAGATTATTATTGGGCAAATAATGTCCTCAAAGTACAGATTCATCTTTGTGATAAAATTGATAAGATGTCAGATTATGCTTCTGGTCTGAAGAAGTGCAAACCTCATGAAGTTATCTGTAGCCTCAGTGTTGGCAGCTCTACTCCGTGGCAGAGCTTGCAAATGCTGGGATGTAACCTCAAGCTGTGATTAGACTCACGGCAGAAAGTAAACGTTTTCAGTGAGGTTGATTTTATTTTGTAATTTTGTCCTTTTTATGAACTTAGGTCTTAGTGTTAGATTTTCCATTACATGCTTATTTGAAAACCACTTACAGAGTACGTAGTCCGTTTGAAACAGTGTAGGAATTTTTAAAGTTTGTTGCTTGTCAGTTCTTTTAAGATTCTTAGTGTAGCTATACAGGGCTGTGACTGATCTTCCTGTCTCTTGATTACTAGTGGTTCCGGGCCAGCCTCCTACATCTTTTAGAAATGCAGCCATCCTGGCCACACCCCAGGCCCAAAGTCCAAATCTCGCTACCCACTTCATTGACTCACTCTGTTGAACCTAACATCACAGCTCTGTTTTTACCCTTTTCACCCTATGGCTTCTAATTCCTACAGTATCATCAGAGTGATAGTCTTTCTTCTCATATGGTGACCACTTTTATTGTCTTTGCTGTTTCTTGAGACCATTCTAAATACGGATGAGGCTAATTTAGTGGAAACTGTTGTCGATAATTTCAACACAGCCTGGGATTAGAGTTCTGAGTTTCACAGAAGATAGCCAAGGTCAGGAATGCCCACTATATAGTTTCACTTTTAGTTGGCTAATGAGCTATCCTCAAACCTCACTCAGGTAACTCTCAGGGGAGCTGGATCTCCCTAAGATGACTGATTTTTGCCAGTCTGTTGCTGCACCCCTATTAGTAATCCACTGGTAGAGCAGGCTGCAGGCATCAGGCCTTTGGGATTTCTGGAAAGCTTTCGAATTTCTTGACTCTTTAATGCCAGATTGAGTATCTGCTACACATTCTCTAATAAGCTCTCCTTGAAGAAGATGCAGAGCATACAGCCTAGTGCTGGTTGTTAAGAAACAGGCAGGTTTTCAGCAACTCAAGCCTATAAAATAGTAAACAATGCATTGTCTTACAGTTTCTGTCATTTGATGTTCAGAAAATTGGTCTTAGTTAGATCTTGAGACTAAATCTTGCCAGAGAAACAATCTCATTATGTTTCTCAGCCTGGCTTACTAAAGTCTGTAACTTCAAAACACTCCAAAGTATTTGGTCCTAGACTCCTAGGTGAGGGTATCCTGCCAAACTATTTATGTCACTCTTTGAAAATTGTGAGTGTGTTCTTTATACTTCTTTTTCCATGGTGGTTATCTCATTGTGTGGCGAGGACCTCTGGTACAGTGTTGAATGGTAATCATGATAGCGGGCATCATTTCTGTTCTGGTTTTGATGAAGATGATGTTTACTGTGTGTTTGCTGGGAATTACCCTTTATCAAGTAAGGAAATTCCTTTTTATTCCCAATTTGCCAAAGTTTGTTTTTGTTTTTTTTTAATTATGAGTAGGTTGTTGAACTCTATCAAATATTCTCCTGCACTTTGAACTGATCATATGGGGTTTTTTTCCCCTTTAATTTGATCATATGATGAATTACTTAGATTTTCTAATATTGTATAGCTTTCTGTGGTTATTAGTGTTCTGGAACACTGTGTAAAGTGAGAATTGCCTGGAAATTCCATGAAGGTTCTGTGTCCTGCAGAGGTTACAACTCCCAAGTTCTTCCGCATACATTCTTGTACCTACCCCAGAGAAGGCTCTAGATGGGGTGGCTCCAGGCTGTGCGCTTAGCTTTAGCATTTGGATTTTAAACAAGCCCTGCTAAAATCAGAATCACTGGGTAATCACACAGGATCCTTTCTAATCTAGAGTAGCACTGTCCAGGGATGGAAATATTCTCTCCTCTGCATTGACCAGTATAGGAGCCACTAGCCACATGTGGCTCTTGAGCACTAGAAATGTGGCTGGTACAACTGAGGAACTGCATTTTTAATTTAATTTTGTTTCAACTTAAATAGCACATGTGGCTAGTGGCTAGTGGCTACTGTTTGGGGCAGCACAGACCGAGAGTCTTGGCCCCATCTAATTTTCCAGCCTCTCTTCCCCCATCCTTTGCATCCCTAAAGCTCTAGCTGTATTTCATTACTTGACGTTTTACAATTACACCATGTGTTTTGTGTTTTGCTCTGCCCAGCATGCCTGCCTCCTTCTCACTAGCCACCTGGCAATGTTTGGCTCATTCCTTAGGACTCTGTTCAGTTGTGGTCAAGTCCTGAGGCCTCTCCTGTCCCGGCCTTTGTCTCCAGCGAGCTCTAGGGTCATTTTCCTCTGTGCTGTCACTGCACTCATACATTTGCCTCACTGTGACTAGTGCTGAGCTCACCCTCCTCTGTCTCGTTAGCGCTTTCAAGACAGAGAAACAACCTTACTTTTAAATTTTCGGGCCTTAGTACATGGTAGGTTCTCAGAAAATACCTGTCTCACACCAGGTGTTAAATAGTCAACAGGAATGGGCATGGCGTGTTCATGGGATGATGGAAGGGTTTCTTTGGCTACAAGAGAGAATGGGGTTAGGCAGTAATGAGACATAAAGATGAGGTCAATTAAGGGCCTTTTAAGCAAAACCATGTAGGTTTGCTTAAGGAAGTTGGAAAATGAGCATGAGGGAAAGTTGAGGCAAGAGTATAGCATCATGAAAGCATGGTTTTGGGGGGAATGTGTCTTGTGGCAGGCTGCAGGCCAGTTTGAGTGCAGCACGTGCCAGGGATGTCAGCAGCCTTTAGGGGTGAGACACAGGACCAGTAAAGATCATGCCGTCTGTCACCCTGGATCGCCAGGGTAGATGAGGCTGATTGCTGAGATGTCCTCTTTCTCTCTGGTCATTCTGCAGGCTCCTGAGGCTGTGGGCTTCTTCTCCCAGAGGGTAGCAGCTCTCCTTGATGACAGAGGGCTCCTTGCTAAGGAAGTTCAAGTACACTTGCGCTCTGCTGCCACTCCCCAGATGGGAGTGGCCCTCTGGTGGAGAACAAGGAGCACTTGTGAGCTTATCAAAGGAAAACTGAGTAGATCTAGAAGACCCAAAAATTTTATAGTGAGCCATAGAAAGGATTGAGACATCAGTATCAGAAGGATGAAAGATCTGGACCAGAACAAAGATGATTGGATGCATTCATTGTTCCAGGCAAAATGTAGAGAAAATGAGCAGTTGAGGGCAGGGGACTGAGGGAGGCTCGTGAGTGGTTTCTGTGGAATGGTAGGGATGGAAGACCATTGAAAAGGAGAAAATAAATGGGGAGGAAATCGGCGCAGCAGGCATTGTTCATCATTTGGGAAGGTGGTCAGTAACAGGGAGGAGGGAAAATGTATAGCCTGGGCAGCTGGAGTGGTGCAGTGTGGTCAGATGAAAGTCTTTTCAAAGTCAAGGTGACTTAGTTGTGTTTGAAGGCAAAAGGGATGGAGCCAGTAGAAGGACAGAAAAACCAGTGGTGCTAAAGGAGTCAGGAGGGAGCTGGATAAGGAAAATGAGTTCTTTTGACAAGAGGAGGGCTGCCTCTTTCTCAGGACTGCTGGGAGCAGTAGGAACATCTAGGAGAGGTGCCCCGTCCGTGCGTGTTTCTGATAGGAGGCGCCCAGAGAGGAGAGGGAATGTGGGACGAAATGTGACCATTGAAACAAAATTAATAGTATTGCTTTTTCTTGTAGCCAATAATATTAATGGAATACCCTCAGGAGGTGGCAGCGGGGCCGGTGGTGGCAGCAGCCAAAAGACTCCACTCTTCGAGACGTACTCAGACTGGGACCGAGAAATCAAGAGGACAGGGGCTTCCGCATGGAGAGTTTGTTCTATTAATGAGGGTTACATGATATCCACTTGGTAAGTCCCATTTTTATAGCCTTATTTATAGCTGGAGGTGACTTCTTCTGAATAATAATCACTCTGCTCTCTGATAACTTACAAGTTATGGTGAATGGAATATTTGTTTTTAATAATGCTTTCATGAGGGGCACCTGGGTGGCTCAGTTAATCGTCCAACTCTTGATTTTGGCTCCCCTACTTGCTCTCTAATCTCTCTCTTTCAAAAATAAATAAATAAGCCTTAAAAAAAAAAACGATAAACTGCTTTCATGGATATTTTATCTTAAAGATGAAAAAAGAGAGAAAGGAGGATGTCTTACGGTAGAAAGGAGGATGTCTTACGGTAGAAAGGAGGATGTCTTACGGTGCAGTGAGCACTAGTAATTGCTGCCCAGTCAGTGAGTCTGCGTGTCTTTGGAAACAGGAAAGGTTAGAAGGGGGAGATAAGGAGCTGAAGCTTTTTTTTTTTTTTTTTTAAGTTTCTTTATTTATTTTTAGAGAGAAAGAGTGTGAGTAGAGGAGAGGCAGAGAGGGAGGGAGAGAGAATCCCAAGAGAGAATCCCAATCCCTCTGCACTGTCAGTTCAGAGCTGAACACGGGGCTTGATTTCATGAACCATGAGATCATGACCTGAGCTGAAACCAAGAGTCAGATGCTTAACTGACTGAGCCACCCAGGCACCCCAGAAGCTAAAGCTTCTTGGTAGATTTGTGGGTTTGGTGTGGTCTTGTGTTATGTGCCTTGGATTCTTACCCATAGAGAACAAAGGTGGGCATGTTTTTCAGAAACCGAATACATGTTTGATTAATAATCATTTTGGAGAATATTTTAGACATCTCCTTTGGATGTTTCCCCCTACTTTAAATATAAGTTTTGTGATAATTGACAACGTCACACGTGTTTTAGACAAGAGATGTCTAGGGTCAACCTTGTCTTCCATGGTACCTACCATGTGGCCACCAAGTAGGGTGCACATTAAATGGGGATAAACGTGTTTAATTATATGTGGAGTCTTCAGAGCACACTTACCTGCCTAGAGCACAGGATTCTTATGTTATGGTTTGCTTTTTCCTCTCCAGCCTTCCAGAATACTTTGTAGTGCCAAGTTCTTTAGCCGACCAAGATCTAAAGATCTTTTCCCATTCTTTTGTTGGAAGAAGGATGCCCGTAAGTGCTGTCTGTTGGATTTCATTCATACTGATGTCTTTTTCTCTACCCAGTTACATAAAGGCTCTGCTTCTCTCCTAGTTCTGGTGCTGGAGCCACTCAAATGGCAGTGCCCTCGTGCGAATGGCCCTCATAAAAGATGTGCTGCAGCAGAGGAAAATCGACCAGAGGTATCAAGAAATGGTCATTGTTGCTGTAGACATTTTTAGTTGTCAGAAATAATATATTAAACTCCGGACTACTTGAAAATAGTTAGAAAGTGGCATAGTTTTATTAATTAGTTAGCAACATATAGTCTGTACAAGAATCACCATTTTGGAAAAAAAGGTGAATATATTAAAATTAACATTTAAGTTATACTAAATAGAATTTAATTCTTTGGCTTATAAGACACTGGGGAATCTTACATTGCTGACGTTTTGGTATAACAGTGTTGCCTTTAACATATTTGCAACGTGTGGTGATTTCCAGCTGAGATACTTTAGGGTAAATCAGACCTTTCTTGTAGTTTGGTGTGTCTTAGGTCTACAGAGTCACAGTAGCTTAAATGGTGGTTTTAATTAGCTACCACAAACAAGTTTGGCATCATCTGCTATAAAGTCGCCAGTAATCTCCATGTCATTAAAGCAGAAGGCATTTCTCAGTCAGTGGGCATCACTATTGTTTAGTCTCTCCCTAAAGCCCTCTGAGTCCTGCTTCTTTCCACTCTCCTGAAGCCCCTCTTCCTCACCAGTACTCTGCCCTCTGCAGACATTACCTAGAATCTGTTTCAGGCCACTGCTTCTTCCCATTCTGCATTTCTTTTCCTAAACAAGTTTACCTATGGCTGTGGCTTTAGTGACCATCAGATTTTATCTCTAATGGGACATCTTCCACGTGCAAGTCTCAGAGGCCCTTTAAACTCAATATGGTCCAAAACCAGCCTCCAGCATACAAGCACCGCGCACTCTCCCAGCCTGCCCTCAGAAATCCAGGAGTCATCCTGGATACGTTTTTTTCACTTCCTTCCCCACGTTGAGCCCATCATCAAATCTGTCACTTCACTTTTTAGAAACCTTACAAACTGTGTCCACCCCAGCTACACCCCTACCATGAGTCCCGTCATTTCTTCCCTCCACGTCTCATCTACTATCACACCCGTGGCTCCTGGCCCTGGCCACCATGGACTTTGCCTTTGCCTGTGCTTTCCCATCTCCCGATATTCACCAGTGCTGTTCCCTTCTGGGCTGTCTTTCTTCATGCTTATCCTCCAGCACTCTCCACCCCACCCACTCAGTACTTCCTCGTTCTTTATCTCTCATGGCAAATCTCACTTCCTGAAGATTAGCTTTCCCTCACCTCCTAAATTAGATCAGGCCTCAAGTTATACATTCTCTATGGCTCTCTAAATTTTCTTCATAACACTTACTTCAGTCTTTAATTGCATGTATGTGTTACAGTTTGATTACTGCCTATATTTGCTACTAGGCTATAAGCTTCTTGAGCTGAAGGGACTATGTTTTGCATTCCATTGTACATTCAGCACCCAGGAAACACCTGTGATGTTGAATATTTATTCAATACTTGTTAAATAAATGAGGAACAAAGGAACAGATCTTAGAAAACCGGCTCAGAGAGCCTCAAATTGTATATCACAGTCTGTGACTGTTACAGTCAGATCTTAGTTTTTTTTCCCCAGGGCCATACCGAAGAAAGGCACCTTTGCTGAAGCAAATAACTGACAAGTGACCCTCAAATGATCCTTCAGGAAAGGAAAAGGAGTATTATTCAAATAATCCCTGATGGGTGTTTTTTACCTTGGCCACATTTGAAATGACCTGTCATGTCACAGTCCAAGCCCAGTATTCACTGCCATGTCTGCTGGTTAGATGCACAGGAAGGGTGGGGGCTGGGGGGAGGCTGCTATTAGAGGGAAGCCAGCAGCACTGCTGGGTGGGAGTTCGTCCTGAACCCTCACAGCCAGTGGCACTTGTAATGTTTTAATTTTATTAAGCTGAGAATTGTTTTGATTCTTTCTATTTTTTCAGCTATCCTGTTCTTCATAAGTAGGACAGGCTCTCCTTGTCGTCAAATCTCTCTCTGCCCCTTTCTCCTTAGACATACCATCTCAGGCCCTCTCTGTGTTTCTCCACAGCCAAGCTTGTGTCCACCACAGGACCTTTGCCCTTACCTTCCCTCTGCCTAGAACACTTTCTCTCAGATCTTTCATGGCTTCTAGTTATTTGGGTTTTGGCTTCAGTATTACCTTCACAGAAGAGCCTTTCTGACCACATGACTTGAACTAGCCTGCATTCACTCGATTATGCCACCCACGGCATTCACCACAGCCTATTACTTTATCATTTACCCAACCACCACCAGAAATAGAAACCCTGTGAGAGCAGAGGCCCAGCCTGTCTTGTTTATCTATCTCCAGCTCTGAGAATAGTGCCTTGGCTCATAATAAGTCTTCAAAAAATATGTGTGGCATGAATGAATGACTCAAGGATTTTGTCTTTATTAGGATTTGTAATGCAATAACTAAAAGTCATCCACAGAGAAGTGATGTTTACAAATCAGACTTGGATAAGACCTTGCCCAATATCCAAGAAATACAGGCGGCTTTTGTAAAACTTAAACACCTATGCGTTGATGGTAATTTCATTTTTATTATATATGTGTATATATATATATATATGTATACAGTGAATGGGTGATAACACCATTGCATGAGGCATGTCAGAAAAAATGATAGCCCTTGAAAATATAAAAATAGATATATTTAAGTAGAGGCACATTGAAATACTTTTGCATGACAGTATCAGAAGCTCTTAGAAAATGGAGTTTAAACTGCTTTTTTGTTTTGGAGGGAAAAAAAAAAAACAATTACACCACTTTGAAATAAATAATAAATGGTGTGGTAGGATACTTCTGTAAAGTGCCAAGGAGAACAGTGAGCTACCCATACAAACTTCCTAAGATTTTAATGCACACAGTTATGTTTTAAGATAAGGGACTTGACATGAATTTCAAACAGAGCCATGTTGTAATCTGCGTGGCCTCAGATTTCTAATACATGTATTAGAACAAGTGCTTCTCAGGCACTTTCATTGTGCCCCAGGGGGGTGACTCCCGTGAAAGCATCTCTGGCATAAGTGAGGCCTCCTTGAAGTATACACAGAGTCCTACTTACCTGGGAGCCAGGAGAGGCAGCCATTGTGGCAGTTCTGCAGGGATGAGTGGGTGCTTGCCTGGAAGGAGAACTGGGGAGGGACATGGTGTGTTAAAAAAGCACAGTGACATGAATTCTTATCAACCATCTGGTAATTGGAACACTGCTAAAGTCTGGAGTTTGTGAAGTGAGCGACGTCTTGAGACAGGCCACGCAGGACTGAGTCAGGACAGTGCAAGCCCTGCCAGGAAGATGCCCTCATTCCTGCTGTCGCAGAAACCGTGCACTGAGAGGCAGCGCTGGCAGCAGGAGCAGGGGAGAGAAGCAAGGAGGGTGAGGTTTGCAGTCAGGAAGCTGTGAGTAGGGGGCATCAGAATCCAGGGGTGGGCTGACCAGGAAGGTGGGAACCACTGGCTCTTAGGAGGCAGAGGTGGTTAGACTCTCCAGGACTTCCCTGAAAGCCTCCAGGGGAGTGCTTTTTTTGTTTTTTATAGAATTGTAACATGTCTTCTTAAATGACTATATTATTAAGTGAAAATGCATACTTCCTTAAAGCCAACTAAATATTAAAAACTGTGACATATCACTTAACTCTGATATTGATCATGTAAAATTAAGTTTAAAAAGCCTAAAAAGGTGTGTGCATACATTTTATATACATATACAAAATATATGCATCCTATATATTACATATATATGTTTTTTAGATAAATATCAACCATATTTATTGCAGAGCCTTTTGAAGAAACTGAAGAGAAATGGTTGTCTTCACTGGAAAATACTCGGTGGTTAGAATATGTAAGGTTTGTACAACCACTTTCCTTTTTCTTCTTTAACTTTTTATTTTGAAATAATTATAGACTCATAGGATATGCAAAGAGTCCAGCGCTCCACATACTCCTCACCTAGCTTCCCCCGGTGGTTACATCTTCCATAACTAGAATGTGGTATCAAAACCAAGAAACTGACAGTGGTATAATATATAAGCCTTATTCAGATTTCACCACTTTATATGTGTTTTCGTGTGTGTGTGCGCATGTGCATGTGTGTAGTATTATGTGCATTTTTATTGCATGTGTGGATCCGTGCAGCCCCCACCACAGTCACTATACAGAACTGCTCCATCACTGCAAGGCCCTTCATGCTGCCCCTGCAGAGTTGCATCCCCATCGCTGTGTCCTGGCAACCACTCCTCTCTTCTCCGTCTCTGTGTTTTGAGATTTCAAGAATGTCCTGTACATCAGCCCCCTTTTTATAAAAGGATTAATGAATTTCCCTGATAGAAAAATCAAAACATACTCTGTTGAAGAGTCACTTAAATGCTGATGAAATTTGCAAAGGTTATTGAGAACACAGTACAGTGCGAGATCAGATGTGCTTGATTTCAAGTACTTTTAAAGAAATATTTATAGTGGAAATTTTATTTTCTTAACAGTATTTTTTTCCCTTTCTCTTTTCAGGGCATTCCTTAAACATGCAGCAGAACTCGTGTATGTGCTAGAAAGCAAGCGTCTCTCTGTAGTCCTGCAAGGTAATTCATTACTGAAAACAATGGTCACCATGCCAGCCAGCGTGGTGACTGCCCGCATTCAAGTAGATGACACTACTGCTAACCCATCAGGGACACTACAGATTCTGCCACAAAGACCGCAGGTAGAAAGGAGTCCGGTTTTCTGCCCTGTGTTAAACCTTCTTCCCGTATTATGGGAAGGGTTGGGTTGCAGCTCCTGACAGAGTCAGACAGAGTGTTAGTCTTGGCAGAGCATCCTTTCTGTCTAATCTTTCTACGTTTCGAATTCATAAAAATTTCAACTTAAATGCCTCTGGATCACGCTAGATTGGACTCTACAGAAATAGATGGGTATCAAGAAATTGACTGAATTGACACTATGTGTTAACTAACTTGGATTTAAATAAAGTTTAAAAATTAAAAAAAAAAAAGAATAGCCAATATTCTGAATTTTGTCTAATGTTTAGTAGGAGTAAAGTACAATATAATAATGTTTCAGTTAAGTGAAGGATGATTGTATGTTAGGTAAATTTAAGAGCTAACAGAATTTCTAAGCTTACTGATGTAGTTTAATAAACCATGAACTTCCTACCGTATCCTATAATATATTTCACATTACATAGTTTGTGAATATGCTACACTACTGAAGCTTACAAAAGTATTTTTACCAACTGTCAAATTTAACAGACTTTAGCAAAGTAAAGATATTTAAAACCTTTAAAGGGGAAAAAAGAATAGTAATGCACTATTTCAAGTAATCCCTAACTGTGATGCCATCAGAGTTATTTAATTCACACATAAATGCAGACTCTCACAATCCAGTAATCTCTCCTCTCAACCAGTGGGTATTCTAATCCTATTGCAAAAATCCTACTTAGCACATGTCTTGATGGATTTGTATAATACAAAAAGGTTAGAAGAGATACTGAGCCTACATCTTAGTAACACTTTTTTTTAGAACGTGGTTTTGAAATCGTTTATTGAGGTATAACTTGCATATTATAAAATACACCCATTCTGAATGTGTATTTTTAGTACACATACAGAGTATAGAGTTCAGAGTCCAGTTTTAGAAATTATTTATCTCACCAAAAAGATTACTTGTGTCCCAGCCCCAGACAACCACTAACGTGCTTTCTCTTTCTCCACATTTGCTCTTTCTGAGATGTCCTGTGTAAACGAAATCATACAAAATGTGATCTGTTGCCTCTTGCTTTTTTTATTTTACATACATGCTTTTGAGGTTCATTCACGTAGCATGTATTAGCAGTTTGTTCCTTTTTATTTCTGAATAGTATTCCTTTGTAAATACATTTTATTTATACATTTGCCCACTGGCAGACATTGAGTTGTTTCCATTTTATGGCTATTATGAATATGCTGCTGTGAACATTTATATAAAAGTCACCATGGGGACATATTTTTTTTATTTCTTGTGGGTAGGTACTTAGAAGTGAGGAATTGCTCAGTTATAGGAGTTGCTATCGTTAAAAATTGATGTTGGTGACAGGTTTTCATGGACTCTTATCAGGTTGAAGTACCCTTCTGTTCCTAGTTTGCTGAGAGTTTATCCAGAATGAACTTTGGATTTTTATCACATAGATGCTTTTTATGCATCTAATGAGATGATTATGTTATTTTTATCACTTATGTCTATGAAGTGTTACTTTTTGTCAGATGTTAAGCCAACCTTGTTTTCCTGGAATAAATTCTTGAATTCATGAGATAATAGGATTTGCTTGTATTTTGTTGATGACTTCTACAATCTAATCATAAGGGATACTTGGTATAGTTTTTGTCTGATTTCTTTGGCTGGCTTTCATATCAGGTATTACTGGCATTACTGAAAAAGACACCAGCTATAAAAGACAGGAGGAAAATGTTTGCCACCTTTTCACATGGTGGTGGACAATCCCATTCCCCTTGTTCACTTCTGAGTCACCATGTGGAATTGCCAGTAGTAAAATTAATGTTCTTAGGAAGCAGAATGGACTCTTGAAAGATTCCCACCCCAAACTACTGAAATGTAAAAAGTGTGAGGAATATGCTCTGTTATTTAGAAAATATTCATATATAAAAGATTATTTCCCATTAAACACTGATTGAGCTAACGTCTATAATATTTTAGAGTTGCTGGAATCCATTGAACCCTCCTAACATGGATTATTTTGAAGGTAGCTCGGGCAGAGAATAATGTAGTATCCACTTGACCTTCCCTTTCTCGCTCAGCATTTTTCTGTGTAGTAGTTATTTTCTTTTCCATTTTTCTTAACAGAGGAGGAGGGAAGAGACTTGAGCTGTATGGTAGCTTCTCTTGTTCAAGTGATGCTGGATCCCCATTTTAGGACAATTACTGGATTTCAGAGTCTCATCCAGAAGGAGTGGGTCATGGCCGGATATCAGTTCCTGGACAGGTGCAACCACTTAAAGCGATCGGAGAAAGAGGTAACAGAATCTCGGTGCTTGTTGTGAGTCTGTAAGTGTGCACAAGGCAAAATTCACGTTGTCATGTGAAGAGCTATTCTGTCTGTAAAGAGACCAGGAGGCTTTTTAAATATTGCATTTAGCACCTCTTTGCTTCCTTAGTCTAAGACTACCAATGGATTAGCATCCAAATTGATGTACTTACGAAGATTATTGTAATTATATAGGTTAAATTCCAAAAAAAATTGTTAAGTTTCTCCATGTTGAGAACTACTTGATAAAATGCTGTATTATCTCTCTGAAAAGCAAATAATGAGCACATCAGGTATTTTGAAAAATCAATTTTGGAGTTCACAGTTTCTTAAAATGGTGCACGTGTGTTAAGAATGGGATGTTTGAGAGGGACATCTTTGTAACAGCTCTGGGCACAGGGGCTGCCATGGGTGCAGAGGTAGGAGAGCCTGTGAAAGGCCCTGCAGGCATCTCACAGAATGGTGGTTTCAGAAGCATAGGCTGACTGAGCAGTACAGACTACCATCTGAGGAAATCTCGACAGCGAATACTTCACTTAAAAGATGCTGGGGGCGTGGGACACCTGGGTGGCTCAGTCGGTTGAGTGTCTGACTTCGGCTCCGGTCATGATCTCACGGTTCTTGAGTTTGAGCCCCACATTGGGGTCTGTGCTGACAGCTCAGAGCCTGGAGCCTGCTTCGGATTCTGTGCCCCACTCTCCCTCTGCCCCACCCCTGCTTGTGCTCTGTCTCTGTCTTTCAAAAATGAATAAACATAAAAAAAAAAAAAAAAGATGCTAGGGGCGCCTGGGTGACGTCCGACTCTTGATTTCTGCTCAGGTCATGATCTCAGTGGTTGGTGAGTTTGGGCCCCACAGTGGGCTCTGTACTGCCAGGGCGGAGCCTACTTGGGATTCTCTGTCTCTCTGCCCCTCCCCTGCCTGCTCTCACACACTCTTTCTTTCTCATAAATAAATAAACTTAAAAAAATAAAAAGATGCTGGGATTCCAGGATACAATAGCTGTCATCAGCTGTTATACTTGGGGCTCCACCATGTGACCTAGAGGCTAATGCCAACTGTTTTCTGAAACTCTGGGAAGTTTTCCGGATGCTGAGCCTGCACGGTGCACCAAAAGCTAATTACAGAAGTTGTTTTTTGGTTTGGAGTTGTTGGTTTTTTGTTTTTATTTTTCAGCATTCTAAAGAATTATTTCCAGATAAGCTTAATCACATATTTTAGTATCCCCCATTCATACAGTAACACTTGCCTGTTTACTTTGCCATTTCAATGATACTACACAAGTAAGGGCTGTGATGTTTATCACAGTTGAACTTACTTCTTAGGTTTGACATAAGCTGGTTTCACCTATTTGCATATCCTTGGCTTAGCTTTGGAGCCAAGTGTTTTAGGCTTAGCTGTTCTCTTATTAATCTCTTCCTTACTGTAAGCAGTAAGTTTGGAAATAAAGGTGAACAACTGAAGGACAACATTAAATCATCCCATTTTCTGTTTGTATATGCCAGTCTCCCTTATTTTTGCTGTTCTTGGATGCCACATGGCAGCTGTTAGAACAATACCCAGCGGCCTTCGAGTTCTCAGAGACCTACTTGGCTATACTGTACGACAGCACCCACATCTCCCTGTTTGGCACCTTCCTGTTCAACTCTCCTCACCAGCGGGTGAAACAAAGCACGGTAAGAGATACTGTGGCGATAGCTACTTCTCTTTTTTGCTTTTACAACTTTATTGATATAGAATTGAAGTACAGTTAGCCGCATATTTAAATATGTAAATTAAAACAGTCTTAAGCTACCATTTTAAGCTGTAATTTCTGAATGAATTCTATAAAAGCCTACAAAAATCTAGGAAACTGTTTCATTTTTATGACTGAGCATTTTAGGTATTTTTCTCTGATGTACATTGTTCATAATAAAGCAGTTTTTAGGGCTCCTGGATGGCTTACTCGGTAGAGCATGCGACTCTTAATCTCAAGGTTGTGAGTTCAAGCCCCACTTTGGTCATGGAGCCTACTTAAAAGAAAAGAGGGGCACGTAGGTGGCTCAGTCGGTGAAGCATCTGACTTTGGCTCAGGTCATGATCTCACAGTTCATGAGTTCGAGCCCTGCGTCAGGCTCTGTGCTGGCAGCGCAGAGCCTGGAACCTGCTTCAGGTTCTGTCTCCCTCTCTCTCCACCCCTCCCCTGGTTGGTTTCTCTCTCTCTCTCTCTCTCTCTCTCTCTCTCTCTCTCTTTCTCTCAAATAAATTAAAAAAAAATTTTTAATGTGATATGTAACAATTAAAAAAAACAGATTTCAAAGATGTAAATTATTACACCCACCTTAAATGTTGTGCTTTTATATTTATATTTTGACATTCAGTCTCTCCAGATGAGTAATTTAAAAGGTCCTCTTTGAGGACTTTTGTTTCCTAGAATAAAAGATGTACAAAGCAAGATCATTTTCTTCAAGAGTTCTGAGGAGAAGGAATTTCAGAGATGAAGCATAGGCATGGTGCTAGAATCAAATTCTTGGCAGGCGCTGGCTGACCAAGTAGCCTCAGAACCAGTCCCACATGCCACACAGCAGTCCTGTTGGGTAGGATGTTCAGTTTCTAGTCACAGTTCATTGACCTAGAGGAAGAATCATGACTAAGGAGGGTCTCAAGCCAAACTTGAAACTAACTTCTGATTGCCGCTGGTAGAACCTTCCAGAACCCTGGGTTCTGACTCACCCACATTGGAACTGACATTGGGAATAGCTGATAAATGTTGCAGTAACCATTGAGAGAAACAGAAAGGAGAGTTCTTGCGGTCCTCAGCCTCAGCACTAAGGCCCTGGTCCAGGTGATGTGGCCTGGTATAATGTGAGTCCCTCCTAGGGTCAGAAAACCTGAATCCTGGCCCTGGTCTGGGAGAATGGTGAGCCCAGGTTCCTCATCTGTAAACTGTGAAGCATAATGCTTCACTATTTGCTAAAGAAATGAATTAGTCTAGATTGCGGATGTGAAAGACAAAGTGCACTAGACATTTAAGGAGATGATTTTTATTCAGGCTATTGTAATAGAGAGACCTTTATTAATGAGGAACATCCCAAAGAAGAGGAAGGGGCCTGGGGCTTGTTACAAGAGGAGGGAGATGGGAGGGAGGGGGAGCTGGTCTTACCTCAGAGTATGGGAGCCGTGTCTCAGTGGGGCTGTTGTCCGGGGGCTCAGGGTCAGAGAAACTTAGCACTGCCATAGGGTATTTATTTTAGATCGGGGAGTTTGTGAAGGAAGTTTTTATAAAATATATTCTGTGCTTCCCTAATAGAATGTAACCTCTCCCAGTACTGCGCTCAGACCGGTGGTAGGCTGGGGCCCTGAGGTGTGGGAGACTATTTGTTCCTAAACTAAATGGTCTCTGATGCGCTCCTTTTCATTCCTCGTTCACTGGGCATCATCCAGTTTGTGCCCCTTGAGCTTCGCTGTGGGCTGTGCATCTGGTGGTGTTGCCTGCCCATCATACTCCTCTCCCTTCACTGCCCCGTGTACACGCCCA
This sequence comes from Herpailurus yagouaroundi, assembly GCF_014898765.1. Taxonomy (NCBI): domain Eukaryota; kingdom Metazoa; phylum Chordata; class Mammalia; order Carnivora; family Felidae; genus Herpailurus; species Herpailurus yagouaroundi. The sequence continues at coordinate 21,503,786 of NW_024412416.1, read as the reverse complement.
TGCACGCCCCTAGTACATGCATGCATGCACACACACACCTTGTGGGCCTTCAAAATGTACACAAAGCTAGCCACAGCCTTGTTAGACGTAGAACATTCGATGTAAAATGCCAGTACATCGGCCCTAAGGTCCCAGTGACTGCAGTGCCTCCAGCAGGCACTGAGCAGAGGACTCTGCAGAGCTCAGGTTGGACCCCAGAGACACTCACTCCTCACCCTGCTACTAGGCTGGATTCTGGATGTGCCCAGATAAGTTTACAAATAGCTTTTGATGTGGAAATAAATATTTTTTAAAAGTATATCATCTGAGGGTGCCTGGGTGGCTCAGTCAGTTAAGCAGCTGACTCTTGATTTGGCTCAGGTCATGATCTCATGGTTCATGAGTTCAAGCCCCGCATCATCGAGGAGCCTGCTTGTGGTTCTTTTTCTCCCTCTTTGCACCTTGCCCCTCCCATCTACACTGTCTTTCTTGCTCGCTCTCTCAAAATAAATAAACTTAAAAAAAAGTAGATCATCTACTTTCCCTGGTCCATGCTCTAATACTGTATTGTTTTTTTAGCCTGGCCTTTTTCAAAAGCTTTTCCTGGCGAGTACTAGCATGGATCCCTCCTTGTCTCAGCACTTCATACTGACGATTTGATGTAACAGCCAGATTGAAGGCCGTCAGTGCCACCTCTGCCCTCCCTGGGAAAATGGCTTTTGATGTAAGGTCCTGATTAGCACAACCGCTGTTCTCAGCTTAGTCTCTTCCATAAAGACGATTCCTTCTTTTCTGAGGCCACCTTAGATGTTCATGGTCAGGTACTCTTTGTGGAAAATCTTATCTTTGGAGATAAACATTTTTAGTTTTCACATAAAAAAAGATGACTGTTTTCTGTTTATTTTTCTAGAAGGGCCATTAAAACAGCTCTTAATACTGTCTTTTTAAAGGAAATGGGTTGTTTCTACATGCATATATATTTTGAAATTTCAAGTAACTAAAAAGGTTTTTTTTTAATATATTTGGTGCTTAATGAGTTAAGTTTTACTCGTTTGCAATAGGACATTTTGTAAAATGGCCTATACTGTTAGATAGCTTATCTGTTTCCTGCTGGCCCTGAGTCAACACTACGACATGGGTCACACCTGGTCATACCTGTGCTGTGGAGCTGGTGTCCTGACCACAGTGCTTCTTTAGTAATAACAATGAGTTTTTGCCTTTTTCCTAATTTCCAAACAAGTTCTTGGTTGTTTGGAGAATACTGAAAAGTACGGAGCAGAAAATAAGAATCAGTCCTCTCCCACCATCCAGGGACTTGGTATCTTGAGAAATTTCCTCCAGAGAACTAACCTACATAAACCGATGTGCCAGCCTGCTTTGGCCCTCAGCCAGGATGACGGCCCCTTTCTCCATGCCACTAAGTGCAGCTGCATGGTTTGATGCTCCTCACCTTCTCCACACAGAGGCAGTGGGCTGTCTCCCTGCAGCATTGTGCCCTGCATCAGTAGACCGCGTGACCCTACAGTGGGCTGGAGGCAGGCTCCTGGGAGCAAGAGGCCCGGCCTCAGTGCGTGGTCTTCGTGGTCACGGCCAGATGCCGGGACTGTGTGCACAGGGTCTGGATTCCCTCCTCCCTGCTCCTGGGGTGTGGTTCAGATACTGAAGGTCACTGGATAAGTGACGTGTGAGCGTGGACTTAGAAAATGGGATAAAATAGATGGCAGGGATCACCATGCACAGACTGTCTTACACCTCCACTCAGCAAGTTCTGTGCCCAGCCGGTAGTTGCGTAAATGTATCACGTACTCAGAAAGTAAAGTGCTACAATTACAAAAGTAACTGGGACACCTTGAAGACTTTATAGTATGGCTTTCCTGAAATTTTACTTGTTGTAATAATATATTCCTTGCTCAGAGGGTTCAGCTTCCTTGATGGCTTCCAGAAGAAAAGGTGCTCTCCTTGCTCATATAGGGTGTGAGGTGTCCCTCTGATCCAAGGTGCCAAGAATGTCTCTTCTCTCAGAGCAAAACATGCTGCTCCCGGGGAGCTAGAGTTGCTCTAGTCCAGAAAATTCCCCATAGTGAGGGAATGATTTTGGCTCATCAAAAAAAATATATGAGAAAATCATTTGGCATCTCCTCATAAATGTTCAAATACTTATCTTGCAGGAATTTGCTATAAGCAAAAATATCCAGCTGGGTGACGAAAAGGGTTTAAAATTCCCCTCAGTTTGGGACTGGTCTCTTCAGTTTACAGCAAAGGATCGTACCCTATTCCATAACCCCTTGTACATCGGAAAGAGCACACCCTGTGTACAGAACGGTTCTGTGAAGGCTTTCAAACGGACAAAGGTAAATTACAAAAACGCACCAACAATAAAAACACAGTGTTTGCTTACACCTAACAAAGGTCATATTTTCAGAACACAGAGTATTAAGATCCAGGTCACTTCCCTTGACACTGCCAATGCAGATTTTGAGGAATCATTTGCTTTGTAACTGAAATGACCATGCCCTGACTTTTCTTCTTGGTGACAGGCCCACAGAGCTTGCTCAGCATGTAGGATTCAGCGGATAGCAGCTCTGAGCCTGAGAGGCCCCATTCCTGAAGCCCATCCACTTGCCTTTCTTTCTAGAATCAGCCAGATCCTAGATTTCTCCCTAACCCAGAGGTCTTAGAAATTTGCGCTTTAGCAGAATGATGAACAGGAGGTATCCCCTCCCCGCCAGGTCGCAGGCCAGCGCTAATGCCCTAGGCAGAGCCCATTGCTAGCTAATGGGACTCAGGTGGAAGAGGATCAGGAGGAGGGTTGCAAGGGAAGGGACAGAATGTTATGACCGGCATTCCCCCATTTTGTCCCCACACCCAGTGAATATTTGCCACTGGGCCTTTCCTGTCTATGCAAAGGGGGAGGCTCCAGGGAGGTAATGCTGAGGTCGCTCTCCTTCCAGAAAGGCTACAGCTCCACACTGAGGGGAATGCCAGCTTCCTTGAAGAACGGGATCGTCACCGACCAGGACCTGGTTCCGAGGCGAAACTCCCTGATCCTGAAAGGAAAGCCGGAGCCGCTTCCGCAGCCCGGCGGCCAGGCCCGCGGCGCGGAGCAGTATCTCCGAGAGTGGTTCTCCCGGCCGGTGGACCTGCACGGCGCCCTTCTGCCGCACGTCTCCGGGACGCACGTCAAACTCTGGAAGCTGTGCTACTTCCGCTGGGTCCCCGAAGCCCAGATCAGCCTCGGGGGCTTCATCACCGCCTTCCACAGGCTGTCCTTGCTGGCCGACGAGGTGGACGTGCTCCGCAGGACGCTGCGGCAGCACCGGGCCGGCCCTCCGGAGGCCCGCTGCCCGGAGCCTGACCAGAGCCGGATGTACTTCCGGGTGGGCGGCCCACAGGCGGCGGGGACGCCGGAGTTCCTGTCTTCATCGTTCCCCTTCTCTCCCGTGGGCAACCTTTGCCGGCGGAGCATTTCGGGAACGCCGCTGAGCAAGTTCTTGAGTGGGGCCAAAATCTGGTTATCTACCGAGACGCTAGCAAACGAAGACTAACACCCCGTTTTCTGAACGTTTTGAGGGGAGCCATAAACCGGCTTCCTCTGAATCAGAATTGCTAACCTAGGCATCAGAGGCTCTAAAAATTTTACGTGTCGGAATAATAGTTGAAATTTGCACTAATATTTAAAAACAAGTCGAGTTAACACTTCCTCACAATTCTTTTTTAAAAGACCTTTTCTTTTTTATGTCCTCTTTCTGTCATTTTCAGTCTGGCCCAGTTTCGGGTGATCTGTAGGCAGACATTCTCCTATTTTTACTACTGTGAGCAAACAAATCAGGTTTTGTCTGTGACGTTTATTTTGTCTGCATCCACTTTCTCCCACCAGCCACTAAAGGTTGCCTGATCCTCAGCCTGGCACCCCAAAGAAACAGAGGTCAGGAAAGTTAAGAAATTAACATTTAGTCTATTTTCAAGAGCATCCGGTCAGCTCTAATAGGTATTAATATATTTTTCTGGTCACTTTCTATTCTAATTGAACCCACCTGAGGGTTCAGTGTTCCAAGGCTATTATTTATTTTAGATCACCTTGTTTGGGACCGTAGACCACTGTGTTTTAAAATCATGAGTTTGCTGTTAACTTCCCAGGACTAACTTTAAAATGACATGCACTGCTGACTTTAAAAGCATTTGCTGTAGATAATATAAACTTAGAAGTGCCTTTGACATTGAGGTATGCATAACACAAAGTAAAACACAGTTTTCAGTTTTTAAAATCAGGGTGTTAACCTACATATTGGAAATGGGCTTGTCACCGCTGAGCTTCATACCAATAGCCAGGAGTCCCCCAAACCACATTTCCTTCCCTCTGAAAGTCAGCGAGGACACAGCGGGCCTGTGGGGTGGTTGGTGTGGGTGTGACAGCGGCAGGAGCCAGTGCTGTCGGCACCGAAGCCCACCCTCCAAAACAGAGGGCTGTTGAGAGGGATTTGGGCGTTTGCTGCCCGTATTTCCAGTCTGGTAAACTGTTGTTGGCACTTTACCTTGGAAATAACTAATGAGTCAGGTCACCTGCACAGAGGTCCCTCCTCCCGCCCACACAGTTCTTAGTGGTTAGGTTTAGCCAACAGGAGAAATAAAGTGTACTTCTCTCAAAATACTGCCATTTTAATATTGAGGGAAGACCCCCCCTCCCCCCACCCCCGACCTCTGACAGCGGAGAAGCACGCAAAGGTGTGTTCTGCGTCAGACTGTGACGGGAACCCAGCCAAAGCTGTGGGGTCGGAGCTGAAGCTTGTTAGGGGGACTGGCGGTCAGCACCATCCCCCTCCTCCCCCCCCCCCCCCTCCTCTGCCCACCCTGCTCCCTGTTTACAGGATGGATGTTTCAAATTGAGCTGTTACTTTCTTAAACTGCCATCTTAAGCTTTAGAAAAGTTTTATAGTGAAGTGGCTAGCTTCTAAAACAAGTTTTTTCAAAGCGTGTTTTACCTTTATGTGTAATGAATAGCTGTTTCAAAGTGTCTGAATTATTTTCCTTTTTAAAGTTGATGTCTCTGGACCTAAAGGGACAGAAGTTCTTACACAGTGTCTTAGAAAATTTGTCTTCTGGATCAACCCAGTTTTTTCAGCTTGTTGCCTAGAAAATAAGGGCTTTTTTCACCTTATATAAATAAATAGCACTATTGCCATTAAACATTTTATACCTCTTGATTGGAAACCAGTCTCAATCCCCTTAAAGTCCCACAGCATATCCTGCCATTGAAAGTGTGATAATTCTCCCTTTTTGATTAAACTGCCTTTTTATTATTACAAATAATTCTAAATTGGCGGGGGGGTGGGTCTGGGAGTGGTTGTTGAGCATTTATTTCTAATTCTCTTCCCTCACACATTTATTTCAACTCCTTTAGTGATTTTTTTTTTAATTTACAAGTTTAAAAAAGATTAGGTACTATTAACATACTGTCTTAAAATAGAAAATGTGCATATTTTTGTATGATAAATGTAGTAAAATATGGTTTTTAGTTTTATTTTTGCTGGATGGTTGTTCTATCATGATTATTGTGCCACAACTTATGCATAATATGAAAAACAACTATAACAGCTTTAAGTCCTGGCCATTCTAAAGCTGCCTGGCACCTCTGCTAGCAAAAAGGATGTGGTGGTGACCGAAGTCCTCCGTGTGGTTACGGACGCTGCACCAAAGAGCGCTTCACACTCTCCAGCCCCACAGCCCCGCAAGCGAAGTCTGTGCCGATGGAGCACCGCACGGGCTCCAGACAGCTTGGGACTTTCTAGTACTGAACTTAAAGATGTACAATGTCTTACTGTTATTTTATGATGGAAACCAGTTTTAAAACCAAAAATGTCTTAACTTTATTTAAGAAAAGTATATTAATATGTGCTAACAGAGGGTGAAAACTAGTCAACATACCTTCAACAAAATCTGCTTGCTATAGCAGTAACCTCAAGTAGAACTTGATTTTGAGAGAAAACTAAAACCTTTGTGCCTAAAATTACAACCTGAGTTAAAGTAGGATGAGCAGGAAGATGAGAGCTCTTGTTCAACAGTGATGAATGTGAAGGAAATTTTGACTGCTAAATAAAATTTCCACAGAAATTGCTTGTTGTAGTTATCGATGTGAAATCTACAAGAACATAGTGATTGAAGAAGCGAAGGCATTTTCTTCCAGCCACACTTGTGGGGGTGTCATCCAACCTCTTTGCTCTCAAGCAAGGTTGTGATCAGTTAACATTTTCAGCATTGATTAGAACGGCTGTGGTTAAGGCCATCTGGGTATTAATGGACTATGCCCTAACTTGTCCTTCCGCTCAATAAATTACCAAGCTCAGGGCATCTGGGTGGCTCAGCTAAGTGTCTCTTAATATTGGCTCAGGTCATGATCTCAGGTTCATGAGTTACAGCCCTGTGTCAAGCTCTGTGCTGACCGTGGGGAGCCTGCTTGACATTCTCTCTCCCTCTCTCCCTGCCCCTCCCCTGCTTGCACTGCCTCTCTCTCAAAGTTTTAAAAAATTGCCAAACTCGAGGAGGTAACATTTCCCTGAGAAGATCTCAAAATTAGTCTGTGGGGAGACTGGGATCTCCGTCCCTGTTCTGGTAAGCTGCCTTCCTACCATACACTTTCCTCCGCCTAAGGCTCTCCCAACAGTGATAAACAGCCCTGTTCCAATGATACTGTATATAGAAAATTGCCCCTCACCTAGTCATTAGGGATGTTTCCAAGGAGAAAGATGAAAAAGGACAACTGTCTTTGATAGACTGTTAATACCTTTGGTGATCTAGGCCCAATTAGTAAGAGTAGGCCTTGACAGATGTTGTAAGTTAAGGAATTTAATGAGAATTTTTTTTTTAATTCCCAGAGAAATCAGAATTTCAATTGTTTGTACCCTTTTTAGATAATCCTAAAACAAGAATGTTAAATAGCTGAGTGTATCTGGGCATTATAGGAAACCTTAAATTCAGTTCACCCACATACTTAATTAGGAACACTATAGGCTACTTTTATAAAAGACCAAAAGCTGTGAAACATCCCACTGTTTGAATCTTTTCCAGCATTTTTGCAAGTCTAGTGTAATAACATAAATGCATCTATTTCCTGAAATGGCCACCACGAAGGTTCTGTATTTTTCCTATTTTTTTATTTTATTTTTTATTGATTTTTTTATCATTTTTTATTTTGAGAGGGGAGGGGTAGAAGGAGTGAGAGAAAGAGACAGCCCTGTGGAGCCTGAGGGAAGGCTAAAATCTCACGACCCTGGGATCATGACCTGAAATGGAATCAAGAGTCGGACGCTCAATCAACTGAGCCACCAGGCATGCTGGTTCTGACCTTTTAGAAAGTTCATTACCTGCTATGTGTAATCAGTGAGTACATCCAGGCCAAGACCAAATACACAGATACTGTACAATGATAAGTCTTAAACTCTCAGGTTTATTATTGACAAAAAGTTAAATAAAATGTAAGAATGCTTTACGCTTTTGAAAATCTTCAATCCACGTATAACCAGATATTCCCAATTCCATAGCTCTTAGTTCAGGCCTTTGCTCTTAGCTCCAACTGCAACCACGTGGCAGACTTCTACTTCGGCCCCCAACTTCTGCAGTTCGTGCAACCAGACCATTTGCTTATGTGAAAGACGATCGTTGGGGCCTTTAACTTCCACCAGCTGGAAGATAAGATTTAAAAAAATTATTAGTATCTTACTGAAACGGAAGAGCCAAGTAAGCTATAATAGTTTTCACTAACAACTACTTCAATGGCTTCTACTATATTACTGTACTTACATATATAAAACAAATATACATATGTGAATTTCATTGAGAATTATTCAGTACAAAGTAGGCAGTTCCCAATAGAGAATTAGTAAGTTCATTCTGAATACATAGTTGAAAATTTTTAATGTTTATTTTTGAGACACACAGAGAGAGAGAGAGAGAGAACATGAGCGGGGGAAGGGCAGAGAGAGAGGGAGACATGGTCTGAAGCAGACTCCAGGCTCTCAGCTGTCAGCACAAAGCCCGACATGGGGCCCAAACTCCTGAAACATGAGCTCATGACCTGAGCCAAAGTTGTATGCTTAACCCACTGAGCCACCCAGGCGCCCCCAAAAACAATTTTTAAAGCATGTACTAGACTGTTGCTCCCCTGCTTAAAACCCTTCAATTACTTCTTGTTATGTCTGCAATTAAGTCTTTTGCCATGACCCACAAAACCGTATGAGCTGGCCCCCGCCAACCACTCCAAGGGCACTTCAGTTTCCAAGAAAAGACCAGCCTCTTACCAACTGAAGGGCCCTTCCATACGCTTGCTGTTCTGCTGCCTAGGACATTTCTTCTGGTTTTTCACATGTCTGACATGTTACCCTTCAATGCTCAGCCTAATTCATCTCAAAGAGGTCAGTACATCTCTATGCAGGGTCCTTCCTATGCACTTCTTTCATGGCATTTATCAGAAGATAAAACTGTTCATTATATATCCACTCCATGAAGCCAGGAACCATGTCAGTTTTATTCACTCAACTTCAAAACAGCGATAAAAACTATCCAGACTTTTCAAATTTGATGGAAATAATAAACTCAAAGATCCAAGCAGCTCAATGAGCCCCAAGTAGAGAAACATTAAGAATACTACATACAGAAACATAATTAAGTTGCATAATCAGTGATAAAGGGAATATTTTAAAAGCAGCTAGAATTTTTTGAAGCCTAAAGGAAAGGATTACAGATTGATCATTATATAGGACAGTGGAGTGGACCAATATTTTAAAGTACTGGAAGAAAAAAAAAAAAAAACTATTAACATAGAATTCTTGCCTCAGAAAAAATATCTTTCAAAAACAAAGATGAAATAAAGACTTAAGACATATAAAACCTAAAACATCCATTACCAGCTGACCTCCAGTTCAAGAAGGGTTAAAGTTCTTTAAGCAGAGGTGAGGTGGGATGATAGCACATGGAAGTCTGGATCTCTATAAAGGGAATAACAAGCATTAAGAAATTGTATCTATGTGAATAAATATAAAGATTCTTTTTTTTTTTTTTTAATGTTTATTTTTGAGAGAGAGACAGAGCGGAAGTGAGGGAGGGACAGAGAGAATGGGAGACACAGAATCCAAAGCAGACTCCAGGCCCTGAGCTATCAGCCCAGAGCCTGATGCAGGGCTTGAACCCATGAACCGCAAAATCATGACCTAAGCCAAAGTCAGACGCTTAACTGACTGAGCCACCCAGGCACCCCTAAAGGTTCTTAACAATCAACTGTAGAAAGCAAAAAAAATGCAGAGTTTATAACATGTAGAAATATAATGTATGAACATCACAAAGGCTGGGAGAGGAGATACAAAAATATACTCTTGTGAGTTTCTCTATACTATATATGGGATGATAAGATCACTTGAAAGTAGATAATAGGTTTAAGATGTACACTGTTAACACTGGAGCAACGACTTATATGTACAACAAAGTTACAGTTAACAAGCCAATAAAGGGTTAAAACGCAATCTGTAAAAAAAAAGGGGGGGGAGGTAGAAAAAGGAGAAGAAAGGAGAACAAGAGAGCTGAGACAAAAAACAAATATCAAAATGGCAGCTTTAAAGCCAAATGTCAATAATCACATCAAATGTAAATGGTCCAAACACCCAATTAAAAGGCAAAGGAAATCTGCCTATAAGAAATTTATTAACTACAAAGACAAAATAAGTTAAAAATGAAAGACTAGAAAAAGATACGTTAATACTAATCCAAAGAAGGCTGGAGTGGCTGTATATTAATAGTCAATTTCTGAGTGAAAAACGTGACCAGGAATAGAGGAGGGTCATTTCACAATGATGAAGGGATCAGTTTACCTAGAGGACATGAGAGTCCTTCAAGTTTGTACATCTGATCACAGAGCTTGAGGATATATGAAGCAAACTGGACAGAACTGCAAGGAGAGACACACAAATCCTCAGTTCCAGTCAGAGATGTCCTAGGACCCCAAAAGCACAATCCATTAAAGAACAGAGAAGTGGGACTTGGCCAAAATGTAAAGTTTCTGCTCTTCAAATGACACTATTACAAGAATGAAAAGACAAGGCACAGACTGGGATGAACTATAGCTGATAAAGGACTTGATTCCAGAATTTTAAATCTCAAAACTCAATAATAAGAAAAACAACCTGGGATAGGCAGCAGGATAAGACCAAGGTGAGGCAAGGGGGGGCAGGGGGGAAATGAGCCTACAACACGTGATGAGGCACTCGCCCTAAGCTCACTTAGAAGACAGTTCCCAGTCATCTCAGCCTCATGGAGTTCACACCCTGTGGAACCCCCTCCTTTTGAGCATGGGCTGGACCCTGGGACTTGCTTCTAAAGGAAGAATACAGCACAAGGGAGGGATTGTTCCTTGCACGATCAGGTTACAAGAGACAGACTTCCATCTTGCCCACACTGGCTCTTCCCGCTCGCCTGCTCTGATGACGAGAGCTGCCAAGGTGAGCACTGCATGGTGGACAGGGGAGGCCCACACGCATGGGGCTGAGGAGGCCCTGGCCGACCGCCACTGAGGTACCATGGCCCTCAGTCCAACAGCTTTTGAGGGATTCAATCTTGCCAACAACCATGCAAGGAATGCCTACATTGTAGCCTCTCTTTAAGTTGCTAATAAAATTATCACAGAAATAGGACTTTCCATTCTGGCCCAACTGACCTTAAAGCGATGACTCTGGGAGTCCCACACCACCAGGTCGGGGAGGCCCCCTCGGCAGTGCCGGAAGTCCACAGCCAGCCGCCTGCACACACCACTGAGGACAGGGCCGCCCAAGCAGGAAACAAGATCCTGCACACAAAATATGTGGACGGTTAGCCGTTCCCTGTGACAGGGATCCTGAAATACTTTCACTGATCACAGGATAGAAGAAAACTGTGTAATTCGACACAAGTGAATTCCAAGGCCTTCAGGTGGTGTTCTGCTTGTGCCAGGGCTCCAGAGCCACTGGCTAAAATGCCCACTGGCACAGTCTGGGGAGTCAGTTACACTTCTGTCCAGCCGGGAAAACCCTGGGGAACAGGTGAGGAAGAGGGAATGTGGTGTAAATACTCAGGAATAGGAAGTGATGGCTTGCAAAGGCCAGCAGTTGCAGGGACAGGAACGGTGCCCTCCCTGCTGAGGGTCACAGGAGGCTGTCAACTAAGGGGAAGAAGGCATAACGGGGCTTATTTTGTGCCCTGCCACATTCCCATCAAGAACAGTGGCATCTGGACTAGGGTATTATCATATACATAAATGTATGCACGGGCACAGTCACATACACACACACACACACACGTGCATATAAACACACATACACACGCACACGTATGCATATACATGTGTACACACATGTATACACACAGGTACATGTATATACAGGATTTCTGACCAAATCCGGCTGCAGATTCTCACCTGAGCTTGCTGAAGAGAAGCAAAGCGATCCCAGCTGACAATGGAAGCCACTCGGCCTTCCTGGGCCTGCCACGCGGCTGCCACCCAGGCCCGCAGGCTCTCCGCGGGGGCGCTGTGAATCAGCTGAAGCCTGGCCTCGATGGCAGGCCCCCTGCTCGTGAAGAAGCTGTCTGTACACAAGTCCAGTGGGCATGCCTATGTCGCAGGGAAAAGAAGCTCTCATACTGTGCCTGGAGAGACCCTGATTCATCAGAACATTCAGTACCTGTAAAATTTGGAAGCTGGCCAATATGATTAAATGGACACATTCTTTTTTTTAAAAGATAGGCAAAAAACAATCTAAGTAATCTAACATAAAAGCAACTTATTGTACTGGTTTGCTAGCACAACAATCTGTGAAAAGAGCTTTTAGTTGACGTTGGTGGCACTCTTAGCAGGTGCGTGTAATGGAGCACGTGATGGTGCAGGCCCGGACAGGAGCCCAGTGAGGGCCGAAGCCGAAGAAACACAGGAATGGTCTCAAGGGGAATGAAGAAGGTAAATAAAGCAGGTTAAAGTTTAAAACTTAACAGACTTAACATTTTAAATTCTAGGAGCCTGACTTTAAAATAAAAACTCTTACAGAGAATCAGCATCATCCAGAAGATTGTACTTGACAGATTTCTGATGGCAGCAGGCACATGGCACACGGGTGGGCAGGAACCACAAGGGGCAGTATCGTCTGCTAGCCTACAAAGCACATGCGCCTGGCGCTGCCTAACCTGAGTACCTGGTAGGCATTTCTGAAGACGTCTGGTATCCCGTCCATGAAGATTACATCCCACAGGAGGAGGCCATACAACGTGCTAAAGGTGGACCCTTCCCCGTGAATCCCTAAGACAGAGTCATACACACACAGAGGAAGGTCAGTTTTTCCTGTTTTTTAAAAACCACCACCTTAACCTACTGCTTACTCAATGTGAAGGAAATAATAGATTTTAGGTTCAAAACCAAATGCTGCTTTCTTGCCATTCCTAGCTCATTTGTTTACATCACATTGCTTTTCTACAGAAGGCTCATAGGAGAGCAAAAATCCGAGAAATTATGGAAAAATTCAAATACACATTTCAGAGCCATAAAGTAGCTGGCAGTTCTCAAACTTTAATGAGAAACCCAGGGAAAGTTCTTAAAGCTAAATAAAAACAAATTTCCGTTGCAGGCTGCAGGGATTCAATATAGTAAGTGTGGGTGGGCCGAGAACCCCACAGAGGGCTCTGGTGTAGGGACCCTTGGGCACACTTGCAGAAAGGCCCCCCAAAAGAGATCGGAGAAAGACGAGGACCCAGGAGTCCGTGCCCTCTGACCTAGCAGGTGCCGTCTCCATTCACCTCACTGGACCTACCGTTCCACTGCTCTGGCCTGGACAAGCATGCCCAGTGTTTCTGAGACTCAGAGCTCTTATGGAAACTTTCTACCTCAGAGACCACCTAGCTCAGACCCCTTCCTCACACTACATACAAACTATACCGATTGGGTGACGACCTCAGACGATCTACCATGTGCCTAGGCCATGTACGTGTCATAGCAAAGTCAGGGGGACCAGGGGCTCAGCCTTGGCACAGCACGCAGACCTGTCTCCCAGGGCGAGTCCTCTGCACTTTGCCACACCTGACCAGGGACAGTGGCTGGGCGGGCCCCTCTCTCCCCCCACATTACAGCCTTGACCAAAAGGGGGTGCTGCCCGCCCCCCCCCCCCAACCAACCCTGTCCCAATATGCAGGCAGAAGGGCACTTCTGGCTGGCAGGCCCTGCTCTGTCATGTGCCAGGTCACGGTGCAGCACAAGACACAGAGAGCAGAGACCAGGCCGTGCCTGCACGTGTGTCCTGTGTGGAAGTGCAGAGACCAGAACTTCTGCCGGAAGTGGCATTGCCGGGCCCCCTCTGTCCCGCCTTGCTGAGGCTGCGCTGTGCCTTCTGTCCCTCTCAGTTCTAGCCCCTCGGCCATGCAGCCTGTCTCGGAGACGCGAAAGGACAGCCACAGGAACAACATGAAGTGTCTCAGGCCTCCGGGCTGGAGCTGAGCCCTTTTCTTCAGCAAGTTGCGCGCTGGGATCCTGGGCTCCTGCCCGGCCGAGAGTGAAACTGTGTGAAACTTGATTTCCAGCCTGCCTTCTGTCTGGGAGTATGCACTATCTGCCGGCCAGGCAGGAATGCTGGAGGTCAGGATCCCTGAACTCCTAAGCCGTCTACGCCATGCATTTGTATTGTAAGTGAAATCATTTTTGGTGAGCTCCTTCTGAGTTAAGTCAGAAATAAATTTCCCTGAGAGAGCCTGACATTGCCCTTACCCTCTAATCTTCTCTCGAACAGACTGACAGCAAGGGTTTGCTCATTTTCACTGCATCAATTTTAATAAATGAAGAAAATATTTTATATTCTGGAATTGGAATCATCCGCCATTTTTCAGGCTCGTGGCTAAACGGAAAGCATTTCACTGGGTCTGGCTCACAGCCCACCCACCACAGGCCCTGATATCCATGCCCTCCTCCCCCAACTGCCCAGTTCATGCATCTCCTACAGTTCATCTGGGGACGGCTGCTCATTCTATTCTTTCATTTCTAACCTTTCAGGTCTGTTTATCTCTGTCTTCACTGGGGTTCACACTTCTTCTCTATAGCGTCTCTCTTCCCTGTAAGCAATAAAGATGCCACACAGATATTCTTAACTTCCAACACTCAGTGTCGCTTCATGATCCTCATTAATCCATGAATCCTCATCCTTATTATGTAAATGCTTACATAATACTCAAGAGAAATAATGTCCCGATTTTCCCGTATTTGAAGGTATTTTTAAGCCTCATGCATGGGCACAGGGGAGTCCTGTCTGGACAGAGGAAGGGCTTGGTGGGTACCCCGGGAGTGTCTGGGGTCAGCCTCCACCATCCGAGGGCAGGGGCATGGCCAGAAGACTGGACGAAGCTGGCAGTACCTGGGGCTCACTGCACCACTCTACTTTTGTACAAAGGCATGTTCAACATCTTCCATAATAAAAAGTTTAAAAAAGAAAACAAGACGGGAGCAGCCTCTCCAGGAGAGCTGTGCTGCCGCCCCCTTGTCTCTGGTGGGGCAGATGGATGCTTTCTCTGCAATCCTGTCTCACAGTTTGACTTGACGTATTCTAGTCACTACTACCTTTCACTAAGGACAGAGTGACAAGCGCACTGTACCAATCAGAAGGCAAATTCTCAGTGTCTCCTCTTACACAGGCCTCAGATAAAGCACTAATTTTCTGAGACCAGAATCAAAAAAGAGAATAAGAGGGAAGAGGGGCTGATGTGGATAAATACACAAACACAAGCAATTCCAGAAAACACAAGAGATAAGTAAATTAGTTAAAAACAAAACAAAACACTTGGCTGCTGCTATGTAACAAGGCTCACCACAGGGTGACCAGAGACACCCAGAGCAGCTCCCACTAACAAGTGCAGGGTTGCCCCATGGCACGTTGGACACAGACCGGGGGGGCACCCCAAAGGCTAATGGACCCTCCCAGAGAGGGAGGGGCTCACTCTCCACCATTCTGTGCGTAGGAAGTACCCAAGAAGCGTGCTAACACCTCCAGTCAAAGATGGCTCCTGACTGGGCACAAAGGCCCCATGACAAACTGTGCCACCAAGATACTGGAGGCTCACCTCTGTGTTTTACTCCATCTTTTCTTGCTCGGACCAGTCCCAACTCCCAAACAGGGACTTCCCACTTTCACTGTGCATTTCCTCTTGAGCCCCATTTGGTCACACATAGCACGGTGATGAGCTGTCAGCAGGTACAGGTGCCCTTCTATGGAGGAGAAGCCAGACCTCAGGAGCCTGTGTGTGTGTATCGTACTCTGACTTACAGACTTTTATTCTCCTCCCTCATGTGATCAAGAGAGCTCATTCTACAAGAAATTCAAAGCACTGCTCTTTCAGCAACTTCTCTGGTTTCCCAGGTGCTATGCCATTCCAGGACTTGGTCCTTCAATCCCCTTAAAGTCATTAGCTGATTATGAGGCCTGCTCACTCTTTCCAGAAGCTCGCTCTTTCCTGGCCCAGCTCCACAGCTCCTACATCCTCTAAAGGGCTCTGTTACCACGCAGCACTCCTGGTAGTCCTCTGCCCTTTCTTATCCTCTGCTGCCCAACACAAGCTCTCTGAGAGCAAAACGGGCCCCACTTGCTTCTAACGTCCTACCAGAAAGCGCTATTCCTCACAGGCCTTGGGTGGTGGATGCTGGTTATGTGGAAGATGGCTTTTAACAACTATAGTTAGTAAAATTCTTTTCCACATCCTCCCTGGTCAGCAGCATCTTCCACCGGGGACAGGACAGAGAGACGGTAGCCACCCACTGCTGACAAACCATCACCCAGCAACAGGGCAGGCCGGGAGAAGGGCCGTGCATTACCCTGGTCGAAGCCGCTGCGTCTATAATAGGCCAATGCCACCTCCTCCACAGAGCACAGGACTGTGGCAGGGGCGGTGGGCCCCCCAGCCTCCATCACGAACACAGACTTGCCCATCCCACGCTGCGGGCACAGCCGGCCCGTGATGGTCACCTGAGACAGCAGCAGGAGAACACCCATTAGCCTCACTTGAGCTCCAGTCCCCACAAACCTGACTTCCGTGTCCTAAGGACGCACCTTCCTATACTCCCCTCAAGCCACAGATTCTCAGCAGAGTGTGAGGCCATGTGACCCACACTCTGGTGCCTGTGAGAGTGTAGACAGGTCACCGCCCCAGCCTCGGGGAAGTCATGGACCCCAAAGCTACTCTCCAGGCACCCTGACCAAACAGGAGACACTGGCAAAGGCTGTGAGCTTCTGACTCAGGGGTTTTACAAAAAGTCACTCAACCCCGGGCATGAGCAAACCAACCCACCAGGCTGGGCTGAGCCTTCCAACGTAGGAGGCACGGGTATGAAAACAAGGAGTCACTGTCTAAAACGAGCATTAGAATTTTCTAAGTCTAAAAGAAAATGCACTTGAAACCAGTCCCTAGGCTGTTTCCATTCAGGAAAAAACCCAGTACATGCTTTTAAGTCCAAAGCACCCAAAGGATATTTACTTACATGTTTAACATCTTCCACAGTTATTTCTGGTAGCCGATGGAAGAGGTGCCTGTACTTCTGACAGCTCGGAGACTCTCTCAGGCGCACAGCTCTCTGATACAGTGAAAGACGATGTCCTGTTCTTACTTCGGGATCTGCCAGCCCTTCTGCGATGCACTTAATAGCCTAACAAAGAACACGGTCCCACATTAGGATCCTGAAAGACCTCATGGCAGCATCTGCTAATTCAACGTGACAGGAAACCCCATTGTTAATTAATTATTCAATTTTGCTAATTAGCAAGTGGCCAAAGCAATAGTTCCAGAGAAAAAGGTTATTATTTCCTTAGATCTCATTCTGCTTTTAATGCACAGATGAATCATAATCCCTGACTATAAATGTCTGACACTATTTCCCAGTTATACCTGCAGACAGGGCAAATCTCAGCTACCACACCCTCAGGGAGACTGAGAAAGTTAGAGATGCCCGTGGGTAACGGGCTGGAGAAGACTGACTGACAGAAAGACTTGACTCAGTGGTTCTCAGAGCAGCCCCCGGGGAGCTCTGAAAACATACATGTGTTTTCCATCTCTGATCTGCATAAATGGGCATCTCTGAGCAGGAGTGGGAGTGGGGGACAGGCATCTGACCACTTCAGAGCTGCCAGTTAAGTTTCATGTGCACTCAGGAACCACAGAGCTGGTCTAGACCCCTCATTTACAGGGAGAAGAATCTTGGGTTTGGAGGACTTAAATGCATTTCCTAAGGTTATTCAGAGTTGCACAAATAAACAAAAATACTGAAAACCACAACAGGATACCACTTCACACCTAACAGGATGACTAAATCATAAAAAAGGAAAATAGTAAGTGTTGACAAGGATGTGGGAGAAACTAGAACCCGCATGCATTGCTGGCAGGAACGTAAAAATGACTCAATACTGAAAATCGGTAAGCAGTTCCTCAAAAAGCTAAACACAGAATTACCACATGACCCAGCAATTCCACTGCTGGGTTTTAGCCAAAAGAACTGAAAGCAGAGTTTTGAACAGATGTTTATACACCCGTAATCACAGCAGTGTTATTCTTAACAACCAAAAGGTGGAAACAACCCCAACGTCCATCAACAGAAGAATAAATGAACACAATGTGGTCTCCATGTACAATGCAGTATTATTCAGCCTTAAAAAGGAAGGAAATTCTGACACCTACTACAACATGGATGAACCTGGAGGACAGGCTGCTCAGTGAAATAAGCTGAGCCACGAAAGATCAAATATTGTACTATTTCACTTCCATGAAATATCTAGAAGAGGCAAATTCATAGAAACAGACAGAAGACTGGAGATCAGTGGGGGCTGTGGGAGAAGAGGGAACAGGGAGCCACTACTCAATGGCCACACAGTTTCTATTTGGTGTGATGACAAGTTTTGGAAATAGTGGTGATGTTTGCACAAACACTATGATTATAATTAATGCAGCTGAATGTACCCCAATTAATGCCACTAATGTACCCCAAAGAGCATTCAAATGGCAAGTTTTATGTGTTATATTATTTAGTACAATAAGAATAAAAAGTAAAAACAGGGGTGCCTGGATGGCTCAGTCGGTTGAGCATCCGTCCGACTTTGGCTCAGGTCATGATCTCGTGGCCCATGAGTTCGAGCCCCGTGTCAGGCTCTGTGCTGACAGCTCGGAGCCTGGATCCTGCTTCAGATTCTGTGTCTTCCTCTCCCTCCACCCCTCCCCTGCTCATGCTGTCTCTTTTTCTCTCTCTCAAAAATAATTACACATTAAAAAAATTAAATAGAAAAGAATAAATGTCTTATCGCTTAAAAAAAATAAAAAGTAAAAAAAATACTACAACAACAAAAACAGCCACTCTGAACATTAGTGAAAGATCAGGCCATTAGGAGTGGAGCAGTCAAAGGAATCAAGAAGAGTGAAGGAGACACTGACTCGGCTCCACCACAGGGAGGGGATGGCCAGCTACCCCCTCTTCGGCCCGGCCTAGCTGCTGAGCACTTTGCAAGAATAAGAACTCTGCTGATGAATTCCTTCGCTGGAGACTGAGGTAAAGAAATGAGCAGGATGGTAACAAAATGATGAAGACTGTGAGTGTGGCCAGTACGATCTCTGAGAAAGGGCTAAAAGGAACTAGGATTTTCTAGAGGTCTCAAAAATAAGCTCAACTCGTCTCCCTCTGTGCACCTAAGTGAATGCTCCTCTTGGTAGAGCTGTGAACAGGGGGGAGATCCAAGCCCTTTCAGCGAAAGAAAGAGGCAACAGAAACAGCCTTTCTCTGCCTTTGGCTGTGGGCTAACGGATACAGTCTCTTGCTATTTCAGCCTGAGCAAACAGCAAGAGGTAAGGAAGCACACCCGCCTCCGAAGAAGAAAACAGGCTTCACGGGCTTGAAGCACTTTAGGTAACAAGGCACTTTTTCAGTTTAAGGCAGTAAAAATAGTATGTCCTACTTCCACACCCTTGGTCAACTTTTCCACCCCCACATCACCCTGATTCACTTAAAGTTGCTGCTGGAAAAAAACAAAAGCTTCCCAAGGCACAGTCCCCTCCATTCAACACAAATGCAGGGCTGCCAGGCAGGAACCTCAGGCGGCCACACAAAGAGCCACTGTCGCCACTGGGCTCAGCAGAAGCTGCCTGTGGAAGCTCCACCCTGCTCAGCCCTGGCAGTAACCAGGATCCTGGACTCCCAAGGTCCATGCCACAGAGAATACCAGCACCCAGAAGAGAAGGTGGCCTGCTGCATTAGTCAGACAATACATTTCCCCATGGAAAGAAACCTCTTTCGTCAGACTTTCTACCTGGAGGCCCCATGCAACAAATGAGTGACATCACCATTTCCAAAATGAGGACGGGGACCTCTAAGTCTCCTGCTCCCTTAATTCCTAGATCTCGAATTCCTAAATCCCAACACACAGCCCCACTACCAACCCACGTTCCAAATCAGTGAAGACAACAAGAAAGTGTCCTGTCTTCATTGTAACACTTCTGTTAGCATCCCTGTTAGTTTTGGGGGGAGGGGGTTGGAAGAACACAGACAAAAGAAGAAATGTTAAAAAAAAATACATATTCTAATTACATTTAGAATTCTAAGGTATTAACAGTTTGCTATGTATTTTAATTTATGCAAACGTTTAAAAAGGCTCAGGGTGTATCTAGTTACTGAATACCGGTTCAAGGCGTTTCAAGTGCTGGTGTAAGTTGAGAGCCAATCTATCCCACCACCGGCCTCTGCTGTCAGGACAATACACTTTCTGTGACAAGAGGTTTTCAAGTTCCTTGACTGCTTCCTGTTGCAAGAACAACAAAGGAAGTTCATTAGGTTCATACATACCCGAGAAAGTAACTACAGTTAGTGGCCAAGAAGACTGGCAAAGTATATTTATAACACACGTGTTCCACTCTAAAAGGCCAAGGACCCCGGAATGAGAAGACTGAGATGTCCCCTCTGAAGCAGGCCCGAGCCCCTGAGGCATCCCCACTTTTCACCCAGGTCTCCTGCCAACTGGTGAGTGAGCAAACGGAGTTCTGTCAACACTGCTTGATATTCTCTACAAACCAAGTCAACTGGTGCAGGGCTGCACACAGTCAAGTTCCAGCGGCCGAGCACTGGTCAGGGGCTATACGGCCGCATGCTTCTGGGAATACAGTAGGTCACAGGGCCAAGGGTGTGAGGAATGAATGGGGGGCAGGACAGGAATGAGCAGAGTCTTCATCCAAACACCCCAAACACCCCACCCCACCTCAACAGGGACACTTTCTGGTCTAGATCTATACACACACTGTTCAGTTTTTGTGGTTCATGGATCTCTTGGAAACATCTAATGATTCCCTTCAGAAAAGTACGCACAAACCCCCAGATAACTCACTTGTGGGGTTCACAAACTTCCCACAGCCAACCCCATGATCCTCTTGGGTTTCATGGACCCGTGACAAGAGCCCTGGGTTCTGTGTATCCTCTTTGTAAAATAGCATTTTCCATACAGAAATGTTAACATAACAATAGTTAACTCTAGCCATTTCGTTCAGTTTCATACAGGGAAGGATATGACTGATTTTCCGATTTGTGATTTTAAATTATTTCCCAGTGGTCCGTGCTGGTCATCAGGGCAAGCAGATAGGAGGTTTCCACCTCAGAGATTTCTGGAGACCTCGCAAGTCACACATGGAATTGTGACAGAGACTCAGGCTGAGACTTCCTGCACAGCTCCGTCGATGATCCCCAGGCCGTCCTGGTGCACACGCAGCCAGTCACAAGAAGATGAAGTGATTGGTCCTCCTCGGCCCTCTTCCTCTTAACCCTGAAGACAGCAGGCTGGCCACATCACGTCTGCTTTCATGACATTACTGTGTGCGGACTAAGCAGGCTCCCCTGCACAGCTCATCGCTGGCACAGCAGTAAAAGCCAGGGGTCGGGGCTTGTGCTCTAACCTCATACAAGTGAAGTCGCTGCAATATTTCAACAGTACGGGACAGAATCCTTGTGTAAATCCACCCGACAGTAAAGCAGCGCAGAAAGAGTGGTAAATTCTCATGGTATCTAAAATGAAGACGGACACCAACAGTTCAGCCATCTGACTTATTTGTTGCAAGACAGTCATGAGAAGTGACAAAGATAGATTCTAAACACTGGCAGCTGTACACAAAGTTCTACGCCACAAACCTACATTCTGATAGCCAGCCACCATCTCCTTGGTCACTCAGCGGAGTAAAATGAGAACAAGCGGAAATATCCTAAGCTGGAGGTCAGCAAACTAAGGCCAAATCCTGCGCCCGCTAGCTGATTTTGTACGTCCTGCAAACTTAGAATGGTTTTCGCATTTTTAAATGAGTAAAATAAATCAAAAGGACAATAATAGTCTGTGGCATGTGAAAATTATATGAAACTCAAATCTCAGTCCCTAAATAGTGTCGGCACACCGCCCCGCTCATTCATTCACAGCCCGCCCGTGGCCGCTTCAGTGCTGCAGCAGCAGAGGTCAGCAGCAGTAGCAGCCGCCGCCCGGCCTGCAGAGCCCTAAACACCGACCAGCCGACCCTTCACAAGAGTCATCCACCAACCTCTGCTCTATAGTAATCTAACACCTTGGCTATGATTTTTCTTTTTTTAATGAAGAAAATCATCTACTAATTTGTTTTAATGGTTTGTCTTGCTGTTTGGTGTGAGAAATGTTACCAAATTTACCCAACTTGTCCTAAGAAAATCTTCCAATGTATATGCACATCACAGGAGTAACAACTCTACATTGGTTACCTCATTTCTAGAAACTAGAAAGGCCATTAAGTGAATGGCTCAACTTTGTGTCTGAAGTACAGAATACTTCCAAATGAAATATGGGCAAAATATTCAGTTCTTTTTTTTTAGCTTTAAAGGCCATTTTCCTGGCAATGGTTTTTAAGTCATTAGCATTTCTGTATGAAGTTTATTGTCATAGACTCTGGGTCTAGAGTTCTCTCTTGTCGAGCAAGAAAGCGGGACACAGGATTAAAATGTGAGAGATAGCTAATGGGAAGCCATTAGGGTCCTTGCTCCGTTTTTATTAGGATCAGAAGGCTTACAAACATGGTGATGGATGTGCACAAAGGGACAATGAAACTGTGAACATTAACTCACGGACGTGAGGGAAAGGGGGTTTTCAAGATATATGGGGTTAGGTGTTTGGGTTAATAGAAAACAAAATCCTGGTGCCCAGTGGAAGGTTGTTTACAGCAGATGTGAGGCACCACCTCTGTTTACCTAAACTGGTCTAGGGGACAAGAAAGACAGAGCATGTAACCTCTGAGTCTTTTGTTAGCACCTCTCTGGGCAACTTTATAGCCCTATTTACCTATTAACCTAATTTGGTCCTTCCTTCCTGTGAAAGCAGCTTTCTGCTATAGTACTAAATTGGGGGGCATTGCAGCCCTGAATACCTAATCTTGTTTATCTCATAGATCTTTGTTCTCTACTGGGGCCTTTGCCCCGCCCCCTCTATACCACTTACCTAATCTTGTTTACCCAGACTTGGGTGTGAGCATCCTCTGGCTTTGTAATTCTTTATGCCTTGTTAACTCATCAGTGCAGGCTCAGGGAATTCCTAAACTTATTCCCCACAGTTTATGTCCTAGATGTTTTTTTGAAAGAGGTATTTAATAATATAAATTTGTCTCACCCCTATGTAAAAATAAAGGAATAAAATCTCCTTTTTTAAAAAATGATTGAGAGAGAGAGAGAGAGAGAGAGAGAGAATGCGTGTGGGGGAGGGGCAGCCAGAGGGGGACAGAGGATCTGAAGCAGGCTCTGTGCTGACAGCAGAAAGCCTAATGTGGGGCCCGAACTCACGAACCTGACCTGAGCTGAAGTCGGTTAAGTGACTGAGCCACCCAGGTGCCCCAAAGGAATAAAATTTCTTAACAAATACAGAGTATGCTTAACAGTTATCAAGGGAAAAAAATAATCATGTGCTGTATACTTGAACTTTTGAAGAAAATATGCAATTCAGTTTTCCTTTTCAGATTAACATCTACTTGAATTTCTATTGGAAGAACACATCTAGCGTGGCTCACTCTACCTCTGTCCTGATGCTGGGTTTCCCCCACATCTCAGTTCAGCTGACCAATACTCAGAGAAGCCAACATGCCAAAAGATGGTTAAGTTAAGGGGGTGGGAGAGTGCACAAAAAGGTGAAGGTAATTAAAAGGTACGAACTTTCAGTTATAAAGTAAGTAAGCCTTTGGGATGTAATGTACAGCATGGGGACTATAGTTAATGAGACTGTACTACATAATTCAAAGTTGTTAAGAGAGTAGAAAAAAACTTGTAACTATGGTGATGGATGTTAACGACTTACTGTGATGATCATTTTGCAATATTTATATAAATATCAAATCATCATACTGTACACCTGAAACAAATACTATGTTATATGTCAATTATATCTCAATTTAAAAAAAAGATGGCAAATGGAAAGCTGTTTGTTCACTCCAATGCCTGGTGCAAGCGATCTGAGTTATCTAAAATTCACTTCAGACTTTCAGACATTCCCTTCTATTTCACACAACACTGTGGGTATGCAAAGCAAGTGGGGAATTCAACTGCACAGCTGCTTTGACCACAGAACAAAAGGAGTAAGTTCTTCCTGAAGAGAATTACCTCAAGTGGTTGAAACAACTTGATTCTAAGTAAATTTTGACAGGCACCTAGAAAAGATCTCACCTCAGGGAAGGGTGGTTTTTCAGTTTGTTCCAATCACTTTTTGCACATTGAGAGAGCTCTTTAGCTTCTTTCCAGTTCCCATTGGCCATTGCAGTAGAAATGTCACTCAGCATGTGCGCGGCCGCTGCGTATCTGGGGGAAAAGCCCCACACCATCCAAGTTTCAAATGTGAATGAACATTTACATAAAAATACCACATCCTATCCCCAGGATCTAATTCTGAAGGGTAAGAGTGTGTTTCTGAAAATATAGGGGTTATTTAAATTTGATTCTAGGGGCACCTGGGTGGCTCAGTCAGTTGAGCGTCTGACTTTGGCTCAGGTCATGATCTCGCAGTTCATGGGTTCGAGCCCCGCGTCGGGCTCTGTGCTGACAGCTCAGAGCCTGGAACCTGCTCCGGATTCTGTGTCTTCCTCTCTCTCTGTTCCTCCCCTGCTCACACTCTGTCTCTCTCTCTCTCTCAAAAATAAATAAAGATTAATTTAAATAAATATAAATAAATAAATAAATAAATAAATAAATAAATAAATAAATTCGATTCTAATAACAGCATATTACTGCCCTAAAGTAACCTAAAAGAATACAGGATACCCAGCTAGGAGGAGAAAAACAGTCACACTGTGTTATACGTTAACATGTTCCATAGATAAATGTAATATTCATCAGCTCATCATTTCTGATTCTTGGTACTCATTCATTCAGCAATCTGGCAGCAACCATGTAAACAGTAAGTGACTTCAAAGTCACATTAAAGCGTGGATCTGGTAACCTAATCATTTAGGCAGATGTAGCCAGACTTTGGGTGATACCACCCAAAGATGCATTCTTTGGGAGACAGCAATGCTGACAGGTTATGAAACCACTTAGCTGAAGAAAGACAACTTCTCATTGCATCTTTAGATACACCCAAAACAGAGACATTTGCCCAAGTGACACTGTGCATACATGGTCTTGGGGCTCACACCTAAAAGAAAAGCACGCACTATCATTGTGTGCAAATGCACTCACATAAAAATAAAAACAAATTGCCTCTAAATGGAAAAACTTGCTCACAAATTTGTAGATCTAATTCTCTTATAAAATGCTATGGGACATTCCCGAGGTCTATAAGAAAGGAGAACACAACAGAGAGAACTGCCTGGAGGCTGGCCCAGCCTGGCAGGAACACCTCCAAGGCCAGGAGTGTCAGGGGCAGGCCCCATACTCCCAGCCTCGTGGCCTCAACAAGCCCCACATTCGAGAGGCCACAGAGGCCAACCAACCCCCTCGTGCCTCATCTCCCCTCATTGTCACTGGAAAGGGTCATCAGCCCTCCTCTCATCCACACCTCCCTGGTGCTGCCAGAACCGCCCACTGGCAGCACCTCTCCCATCTCGACCCCGCCCCCCAACCCAGGTGTCTCCTGCCACCTCAGGAGAACAAGGCTCCTTCCCAGCTCCCCCTGCAGCCCTCTCCAGCAGGGGAGGGCTCTTCTCTCAGCCCTCCCCGCCCAGAGACAAATGGAGGAGTCCACCTTTCTTCCCAGCTGCTTCCCAATCACTCTCCCCTCCTTGAAAGCCCCCATTCCTTGGAAGCCCGTGCTTCTCGAGGGCACCTGCTGGCCTCCTGTCTTCTGTCTTGCTCTGCCTCAGGTCTCCAGCCACAATGGCATGTGACTTCAATGTCTGTGAGGATACACAGCACGCTCAGTTTCAAGACCTCCTGGCCAATAACCCTTTACTCACCTCCCTTCTGCTACCCGCACCACAGCTGTTGCTGAACCTCTGTCTCTGATGCACTGCATCACCCTCAATATCTTCATTTTGAGCATTTCATTCACTGACCTCCACCTCCAATCCTTCCAGCTCTCTTATGATGGCAACAATTCCCCAACTTTGCCAAGACCCACCATGACCCCTTCCCCAGCCATAACCGTGTCCTGTCCTGCAGGCCTCCATGCCCCACCTGGAGTCAACCAGCCACCACTCGCTGGTGAATTCACATTGTTCATCAGGCCCACCCTCATCACAGTGTCCAGGCTGACCACTGTGAGCCTGTGCCCAGGTCCCTGAATGGTGCTGAAGAAAACCACACAGCCAGGCTCACTGGCCCCTGCCTGCCCTGCAGGACTGCTCCTTCCTACCTTTGCCTTCCCAGCCACATTCGCCATGCAAGCTTCCCCATCAGACCCCTCCAGCAGGGACAGAGGCCACTCAAGGGGCCCTCTTGGGTTCTCATCACTGCAGCCTCACCCCTGCCCACACATCTACCCTCCCTCCGGCCCTCTGGACCCCAGACCGTCCCATCTCCCCACAGCTTTCTGCCCTCTGGCTATCCCCTTTTTCCTTCTGGGCAGCCTCTCCTTTTCCATCAGTTATCAGTGCTTGAGTGCACAGGCACCCTTGTATCTGCCACCCTTAAAACAGCAGAACAAAACTGCTTGCCCTCATACCCCACTGCAGCAGTGGCTGTTTCAGAGCCATCCTCTGCCTCCCCTTCTTCCCAGAATGGCTGCTGGCATCCCCATCACCCTCCACACATTCCTCTAAAGCGGCTCTTGCGCGGGCCACCAACTACGCACATCTCGCCAAATCCGACAGTTCTACCTCCGGCTCCACATCTACTCAGTCCCCTAGTGACTGCAGACACAAGACTGCCCCTCCTTGACACACTCTTCTCTAGGCTTCCATGCCACACGTGCTCCTAATCTTCCCCCCACTTTCCTGGACACTCCTCCACTCCACCTGACAAACGCTGGCTGCCACGGCCCCTTCCTCCTCTTACCCCTGAAGGGTCTATCCAGCTCCATGGCTTCCAACACCATCCACATGCAGTGACTCCAAATGCTCACAGCCTCACCTGAACAGCTAGCGGGCATCCCAAACACCGCTCCCCTCCCAGCACTGCCATCCTTCCCACCGCCTCTCTCCCAATCCCCAGAGGGTACCACCAGCCGAGTCAGAACACTAGAGCCCTCCGTGATTCTCCCACTGTATCTAGTCATAACCATAATCGAGGCTTGTCGCTTATCCTTCCAAAATATCTCACCCATTCACCTCACTGCCACTGCCACCAGTCAAGACCTTCGCCTAGGCCACCAAGTTAGTCAGCCTTCTCGTAGCTTCCCTGGCTTCCTTCCACCCGCTACTCCACAGGATGCTTTCAGAAAATATGAAACAGATCACTCCCCTGCCATAACCTCTTCAATGGCTGCCCACTGCTCAGAGAGCATGACTGAGTCTGTCCATAGGGCTTCTGAGGCTGAGCATCCCCAGCTCTGCATTCCTGTCTGACCTCTGGGGCTTGCACTACTGCCCCTGGGGCTGTGGCCACAGAGGTCTTCTGAGTTTCTCTGACTCAACAAGTTGGCTCCTGCCTCAGGGCCTGTTGCACATGCTCCCTGCATGGCTGGCTCCCCCTCAATCTTGAGTCTCAATCCAAATGTTACCTCTCCAGGGGCACTTTCTCTGCAAAGCAGAACTTCCCCGGCCAACCCCTCAATCATCAAAGCACTTTTCACATGCTACAATTATTCTTATTTTCTATCTCCCCTAGGAAAACATAACCCCATGGAGGCAAAACCCCATCTGATCATGTTGTAACCCCACCACCGAGGCTCATAATAGGTACTCAACAATCAACTCATATATGTTGAATAAATGAGAAAAAAGAAAAGACAGGATAAATTATTTTAAGTACCAAGGTGGCCAAAAAGATTTCTCAGACTAGGTATCATATCACCAGGTATTATATAATTACCATTCCTGAAGTCAGTTAAATCCAATTTCATTAATATGCTAATGTCCTTTGCATAACAAAAGAAGTTTTAATTATTTTTTTTATTTACAGGATACCTACTTTCTCACAAGAATCTAGGATGGTTTTTCACCCTAGCTCCCCCACTTTTGAACTTGTCAACCATGGTTATGTCAATCAGAACTAAAAAGTAATCTCCCTTAGATATACCAGTAATAAGGACAATGATAATACTAGGACATACTAAGCAATCCCCAGGGACCAAGGACTAAGCACTTTACATGTATTAACACAGATCTGGAGGAATACACTATTATTCTCCCTGTTCACAGATGAAGAAACTGAGGCAAAGAATGGTCTTATAGGTCATTAGTACAGAGAGACTGGAACTTAGTTTCAGCATACACAGTCTCACGAAAGAGAACAGCAGCAAGTCACTAAAAATGAAAAGGTAAAAGACATGGGACAACTCAAACCAGAGTAAGGAAATACTCATTAGAAGATTTTATTCCAATCAAACACCAACAAGACAGTGAGCTTCCTGAGAGCTAAGCAAACTGGGCAGGAATAAGTTTACACTGATGCTGCTTTGATTCAATAATTTCAGTAAATTATTTTTTTAATATTTTTAAATGTTTATTTGAGAGAGAGAAAGCACAAGCAGGGGAGGGGCAGAGAAAGAGGCAGAAAGAGTACCAAGTAGGCTTCGCATTGTCTGCACAGACCTTGAGATCATGACCTGAGCAGAAATCAAGAGTCAGATGCTAAGCCAACTGAACCACCCAGCTGCCCCCTCAATAAATTATTTTTTAAAGCACACATTAGACAACACATAACCAACTCTCCTGCAATCAGAGATCAGAATCTATTTCAGTTACATCTGAGTCATAAATCTTAAGAATCAAAAGTGCCATTTTAGGAATTCGAATTAATTTTTCTTGTTAAGTGATGGTTTTTTTTTTTTTTTTTAAGGAAATCTAAGTATTTTTTTTTTTCCTCTAAGAACTATACCACTCTTTACCAAAACCTTCTATGGCCAGTCAAACCATTCACTGAATCCATGTACCAAAATACATCAGTGACAATTTCTAAACTATCATGTGTGTGATTCAAGTATACAGCACACAAGTTAGTATTCACTTTATCTAAGTCATTATTACATGAAAACATTCATCTTCAGCCTTGTTCGAACCAACAAGATATTCACAAGGCAGGTTTGTTCAAATATCTGTATTTACAAAATGTGTCCTGCCAAAGCTATTTGGGAATGTAAGCCAGGGAAAAGTTTCTAACTCAAAGCTCATTGGTTTTGGCAACCTTAATCTAGGTATGTTTATACATTCTCCTTATAGTCTTAGAAACGTATACAAGTGGGACAGAAGGATAACAAAAGCAAAAAACTTCAAAAACTGTTTTGGCTATTGACTTCTGTTTCTACTGTAACTGGTAAATAATAATAATAAAACCTTTTACATACATTCAGTCACACAGCTATTACAATGAGTTAATACCATCTTACCTGATGAGATCATCTCTATCTTGGAAGATTTGGGTTTTCCGATTGATGGTGTACCTAGGAAACTCCATTCGGCCAAGATTGACCAAAAGCACAGTAGAAAGCTGTCCCTGACCACCACAGGCAGCTTCCTCGTCTTCCATGGAGTCCGTCAATGAAAACAGCAGCAAGACCCGGGAAAACACAGCCCGAGGGCCTTTACAGACTCTCAGTGACTCTCCTGCCAAATCTTTAGCTCTGAAAAATGTACAACATAGAAATAAATTTCTGGTATTTTTACAAGCATTTTGGATGTTAGATTTTACAAATTATTCTCATCTATTAACATTCATTTTTTATACATTTTTTTTAAGTTTATTTATTTTGTGAGAGAGGGAGCACGCATGTGTGGGACGGGCAGAGAGAGAGAATCACAGAGAGAGGATCCACACTGACAGTATGGAGCCTGACACATGGCTCAAACTCATGAACATTGAGATCATGACCTGAACTGAAATCCAGAGTCGGATGCCTAACCAATTGAGCCACCAAGGCGCCCCTACAAATTACTTTTAGATAAAATAAAGATAAGTTGCATTCATTATTCTAAGCTAAAACAAATCTACCACTTCCAGCTGTGTGACTTTGGAGCATAACTTAACCTCTCTTGGCTCAGAGCCTACCTAGGGACATGGTGAAGATTAAATAAAATGTTATCTCCAAATAGTTTCACACATGGTTTGGCTCAATAAAAGGGCAAGACAGGGTTTACACTGGTCATCAATGTGTGAAATACCAGGAAAACTCATAAAAGTATTACCTACCTGACATGAGCAATTTTCACTTCTTGACAAGTGACAATTCAGACTAAATAATAGTTATTTTTTTTTAAATGTCATTATTGGGGTGCTTGGCTAGCTTAGTAGAGCATGCAACTCTTGATTTTGGGGTTGTGAGCTTGAGCCCCATGTTAGACACAGAGATTACTTTTTTAAAAATTTGAAAAAATAAAACAAAATGTCATTATCAAAGGCTATTGGTTAGGCAGCATATTTTCATGCACCAAGAAGTGGTACCAAGATTTGGTGCTGTTCTGTGTGTGCAAAGTGGTCCAGAGGCATCTCCACTCCAGGGTAACCGCTGTAAATCCTGGTTTGATTCTGGATGCCTTCAAGGTAGGTTTGGAGGTCTGAATTAAATTCAGGGCCACATGGACCCTCTAGCTCTCACAACTTGGATACCATCTAGAACAGTGTTTCTCAGGGCACCTGGGTGGCTCAGTTGGCTCAGTTGGTTGAGCATCTGACTTTTGATTTCAGCTCAGATCATGATCTCATGGTTCATGGAATCGAGCCTTACATTAGGCTCTGTGCTGATGGTACTGAACCTGCTTGGGATTCTCTCTCTCCTTTCTCTCTGCCCCTCCCACATGCACACTCACGCTCTCTCTCAAAATAAATAAATAAACATTAAAAGAAAAATAGATCAACGTTTCTCAAACTTGGCACTATCGAGATCTGGGCACAGCAATTCTTTGCTGGGGAGGAGGGCGCTGTTATAGGAGGAGGGTATTCATTACAGGATACTCAGCAGCATCACTGGCCTCACTAAATGCTAGCAGCACCCACTTCCCTCTTCATCACGACAATCAAAAATACCTCCAGATGTTCCCTGGAGAGCAAAGTCACTCCTCAGAAGCTATTAACCTAAAAGAAGTGCTGCATCTCTAGGGGTGTTGTAGGAATCAATGCCACCACCAGAGGCATGAGGGGACAGGGGTGAGATTCTTATCACACCACCATTTAATTGAGAACCACTCATCCACAGAGACTAATAAAAAGAGTCCAATTCCTCCATCTTCATTCAGAGCCCCAGCAATGCAGTCAGCCAAGTCTCCGAGTTCAGAAGGAACCATAAAACATGGTAAAATGAACAGTGATTATCTACTGGGATGAAGAAAGTGTAAATGATGCGCCTTTTTCTGTTTCTTCATAATAACAGCAGAGTAAGATAACAAAACACTGCCCTCACATGGGGCTGTCAGAGACAGATCCCAGTGCAAGGCTCTAAAACAAAATGAAGAAATAAAGTACAGTCTTGAAGGACAGTGATTTTAGTACAACTAAAATAGCCTTGAGAATCTTATGCTCCTTCCTACAAGTCCAAAGTTAGGAATAAAAAAAAAAAAGTTAACCTTATTTCTTTTATTTCTGTTCATATGCTTAGTGCTTATACTGAGAGTGTTGCTTGCTAATTTTAATGTTCACTTACTTATAAAATGTTATATAAGGTTAACAAAAAATATGTAATGAATGCAATTATAGAAAGGATTTAGAATGCAGGATACAAAATCAATGTACAGAAATCTGCTGCATTTCTATATAACAATTATGAAGCAACAGAAAGAAATTAAGAAAACAACCTCATTTACAATGGCACCAAAAATAATAAGGTACCTAGGAATAAACCTAACCAAAGAGGTGAAAGACCTGTACTCTGAAAACTATAAAACACTGATAAAAGAAACTGAAGAGACATTCCATGCCCATGGATTGGAAGAACAAATATTGTTAAAAGTCTGTAGAACCCGGGGCGCCTGGGTGGCTCAGTCAGTTGAGCATCTGACTTCGGCTCGGGTCATGATCTCACAGCTTGTGAGTTCGAGCTCCGCATTGGGCTCTGTGCTGACAGCTCGAAGCCTGGAGCCTACTTCAGATTCTGTGTCTCCTTGTCTCTCTCTGCCCCTCCCCTGCTCACACTCTGTCTCTCTCCCTCTCAAAAAATAAACGTTAAAAAAATTAAAAAAAAAAAAAAAGTCTGTAGAACCCAAAGCAATCTACACATTTAATGCCATTCCTGTCAAAGTACCAACAGCATTTTTCACAGAACTAGAACAAACAAGCTTAAAATTTGTATGGAACCACAGAAAACCCAAATAGCCAAAGCAATCTTGAAAAAGAAAAGCAAAGCTGGAGGCATCACAAGTGCAGAGCTCAAGTTATACTACAAAGCTGTAGTAATCCATAATCCTTACACCCAATGTGGGTCTTGAACTCACAGCCCCGAGATCAAGAGTCCCATGCTCTACCAACTGAGCCAGCCAGGCACCGAAAAAGCCGTAGTAATCCAAACAGTATGGTACTGGCACAAAAATAGACACGTAGATCAATAGAACAGAAAATCCAGAAATAAACCTACAATGATATGGTCAATTAATCTTGACAAAGCAGGAAAGAATATCCAATGGAAAACAGTCTCTTCAACAAATGGTGTTGGGAAAACTGGACAGCAACACGCAGAAGAATAAAAAATGAAACCACTTCCTTACACCATACATGAAAATAAATTCAAAATGGATTAAAGACCTAAATGTGAGTCAGGAAATCATAAAAACCTTAGAGGAGACAGGCAGTAACCCCTTTGACATTGGCTGTAGCAACTTCTTACTAGTTATGTCTCCTGAGGCAAGGAAAACAAAAGCAAAAATAAACTATTGGGACTACATCAAAATAAAAAACTTCTACACAGCAAAAGAAATAATCAACAAAACTAAAAGACAATCTATGGGATGGGAGAAGATATTTGCAAATGTCATATCAAATAGTATCCAAAATCCATAAATAACATACAAAACTCAATACCCAAAAAATAAATAATCCAATTTAAAAATGAACAGAAGATATGAACAGACATTTCTCCAAAGAAAACATTCAGATGGCCAACAGACACATGAAAAGATGCTCATCATCACTTACCATCAGGGAAATGCAAATCAAAACTACAAGGAGAGGGCACTGGGATGGCTTAGTCAGTTAAGCGTCTGACTCTTGGTTTCAGCTCAGGTCATGATACCACGGTTTTGTGAGTTCAAACCCTACATCGGGCTCTGCGCGGGCAGTGTGGAGCCTGCTTGGTATTCTTTCTCTCTCCCTCTCTCTGCCCCTTTCCTACTTTCTCTCTCTCTCAAAATAAGTAAATAAACTTAAAAAAAAAGAAAACTACAATGAGCTATCACCTCACACCTGTCAGAACAGCTGAAATCAACAACACAAGAAACAACAGGTGTTGGCAAGGATGTGGAGAAAGGTAAATTCTCCTGCACTGCTGGTGGGAATGCAAAGTAGTGCAGCCACTCTGGAACAGAGTATGGAAGTTTCTCAAAAAGTTAAAAATAGAACTAGAGGAGGATCCAGCAACTGCACTACTAGGTAACTACCCAAAGAATACAAAAATACTAATTTGAAGGGACATATGTGCCCTGGTGATTATTGAAGCATCATTTACAACAGCCAACTTATGGAAGCAGTCCAAGTGTCCATCAACTAATGAATGAATAAAGAGGTGGTATATGTATACAATGGAATATTATTCAGCCATAAAAAAGAATGAAATTGTGCCATTTGCAACAATGTGGATACAGCCAGAGAGTATAATGATAAGTGAAATAATTCAGCCAGAAAAGACAAATACCATGTCATTTCACACATACATGAAATTTAAGAAATAAAACCAACAGCGAGCAAAGGGAAAAAAATAAGAGGGAGGAGAAATCAAGAAACAGACTCTTAATTACAGAGAACAACCTGGTGGTTACCAGAGAGAAGGGAAGTGTGGGGATAGGTTAAATATGTGATGGAGATTAAACAGGGCACTTGTGATGAGCACCAGAGGGTGTTGTATAGAAGTACTGAATCACTCTATTGTACACCTGAAACTTATATAATATTGTGTTAACTGGAAGTAAAATAAAAACTTTAAAAACAACTTAAAAAGAAAGGACTTTGAAGAGATTTAACATACTACAACCATGTGGATCTTAAAGCCAATTAACTCTAAATACATAATTAAAATATTTTTTTAAAAAGATACAGTATAAACTTTTTGAAGTGTTAGTAGTGACAATTTTCTTAATAATTTTTTATACCTATGTTTTATAAAAGAGTAGTATTTATAATATCTTCCCAACAAAGATGGGCTCTTGGCAAGTAACAGCTGAAAGTTACCTGTGCACAAGCACATGTATATCTTTGTGTGTATTCAGATACACACAACATATATATTATACAAAATAAATAACACTGACACTGTTTTAAAGTATTTTCAAAAGCATCACTCACTTCATCCTCAACAATTCCAGAACAGTGGACTCCCAGACTAAAGTTATTATAGTTGTATTTTATAGATCATGTGAGCAGAAGAAATAAATTCTTAAAGTTTTCACATTTTTCCCAAACTGAAACAGTTCAAGGTTGTCACAAAAGCTAAAGAGGGGTGTCTGGGTGGCTCAGTCAGTTAAGCATCAAACCCTTGATTTCAGCTCAGGTCATAGACTCATAGTTCATGACATCAAGCCTCACGTTGGGTTCTGTGTTGGTAGTATGGAGCCTGCTTGGGATTCTCTCTCCCTCTCTCTCTGTCTCTGCCCCTCTCTAACTCATGCCCACCCATGCTCTCCTTTTCTCTCTCTCTCTCTCAAAATAAAAAAAAATTAAAAAAAAAAAAAAACCACAGTTTTTAGTAAATTTTATGTCTAAACTCAAAAATAGTTGCATATTAAGACTGACAGATTACACTTCAATAAAAAGTTGACTAAAATAAATATTTGACTGAATAGTTTACCCTTAAATCCTGTAGGAACAGCAGCCAAAACTGCATTTTTCTTGAATAATAAAATACTAGAATTTACTAAAGACCTATTGCCTCCTAATTTTTCTTGGTCCTAGAAATTTCTTGCTCCAAATATAGTACTACAAGAATTATAAATAATAAACCAAGAAAGAATCCAGGCTATTGTAATAGGCCTTGTAATACTCTTTTGAC
The DNA here is from genome assembly GCF_014898765.1 of Herpailurus yagouaroundi. Classification (NCBI taxonomy): domain Eukaryota; kingdom Metazoa; phylum Chordata; class Mammalia; order Carnivora; family Felidae; genus Herpailurus; species Herpailurus yagouaroundi. Next base: position 21,469,044 of record NW_024412416.1, on the reverse strand, counting down.
TTCTTAATCTAACTGCAACTGAAACAAGTAATTATATTTTGAAAAAATGTGCTGTTATAATAAGTTAATATGTGCTATCAACATTTTAAATGCTTTTATTGTTATGACGGTCAACAAAACCTTTTTAAAATCACGGCACCGATTCCAGACTGATTTTTTCCCCAAGTGCAGACTGAAGGCTGTTTGGCCAATTTGAGAAAGGTGTCCACGAGTTGCTGTTTCTGTCCATTGGGATTCACTAAGTGGAAGGTCTTGGCCAGGGTTTTTAGTTCAGGAGCAGAAAGCAGTTCAAGCACTTCAGAGAGTTCTTGCAACTCAGACTCTGAAATGGATTTAAAAAAAAGAAAAAAAGTTAAACATAGTTTTAAGGAATTTTACTATTTTCTAGCTCTATTTACTTTAAGAAGAATGAAGCTTAGTTATATGCAAATATAATGGAATTCTACTGCAGAAATTGTAATTAGTTTGCCAAAGCAATTATTAAAGAATATAGAGGGGCACTTGGGTGGCTCAGTTGGTTAAGTGTCTGGCTCTTGATTTCAGCTCAGGTCATGATCTCATGGTTTGTGAGGTTCTGTGCTGACAGCCTGGAGCCTGCTTGGGATTCTCTCTCCCTACCTCTCAGCCCCTCCTCCTGCCACCCCTTGCACGTATGCACACATGCTCTCTCTCAAAATAAATAAACACACACACAAAAAAAGAATATGGAAAATAGATACCTCATAACAGTTATAAATTAATAGAATTTCTCACTAAAAAAACAAAGGAAAATAAAATAAAGACACATATGGATAGCCATTATAGCTTGCACATTCTCCTTAAAAACTCACTGGTATATTTGCTCTCGGATTACAAACCCTTCAAATGGACCTCTCCCAAAGCTGACCATCAGCTCTCCTCCCTCCCCACAGGCCTCTTCATGGATTCACTCCCTCAACATACATGGATATGTCTGCTATTATAGGCCCCAGACATCACCCTAGAACCAGGATGCAGCTGAATCAGACTTGGCTGGTATCTGCCTTCTAGGCATTTACAGCTTAGGGCAGTGCCTTTTTCCTCCACTCAGCAAGTACTTAGTGGGTGTACACTGCATGCCAAGTAATCTTCTATGGCCCAGGGCACACTACAATGACCAAAACAAGTCCTGGTCCACAAGGAGCTCAGCTCCTAGCATAATAAGCAAGTATGCATGTCAGGTGGGGATAACGGTTATAACGAAAATAAAACTGGCTATGGCAAAGCAAACATGGCAGGGAGCAAGTGGTCAGGCAAATGTCTGATGACGTGACACAGAGCACAGCTGGATGAAATGAGCCGTGTGGCAGCAAGTACAAGGCTCTGAAAGAGGAGTGCACTCAGCATGCTGAAGAACACCGAGGAGCGCTCTGTGGCCATGACAGAGCAGGAGGGGCAGTCAGAGCCAGGTTCCACAGGGTTGTGCAGATCGAGGGCAAAACTCGGACTTGACTGAGTGCAACAGTGAGCCACGAGGGTTCTGGTTTTGCTGCCTAAAGGTCGTTTAAAGGTAAGTCAAGGCTCACCTGCAGTGGTTACCTGGCATGCCTGTTAAACTTGTGGATTTATGAATCTGCATCAAATCCTCCAGGTGGGGACAGGAGCTCCCAGGTGACACTATGGCACTGATGGGTAGGAAGCAGTGCTCCAAGCAGGGGTCCGAGTCCCACTGCCTAATCCTTCACGTTCAAGCCTCTTCACTGAGCATCTATGCCTTCCCCCAGGCCCGCCACATCACCTAACCTCACTTTACTAACTGCTCTCCACTACAGACTACCACACAGAAACCACCTGGCTTTGGCTTGATTTGCTGATTTCAGTCTACACTGTCAGCAACTACTGAAGACTCACATTCTTCCTCCACCTACGTTTCCAGTACAACACTGCATTCAGTACAGGCAGGTGCTTAATGAATCTACTGACAAGACAACCATAGTTATCTAATAGTCTCATAGGCCTAAGTCAATGAACTTCTGAGGCAATCAACTTATAAACTATAAGAGCTGTATATGCGTGCGTGTAGGAGTAGATGAAACTTTTAGAGGCAATATTAACTTCAAGCAAACCAGCTTTATTCTATCACAAAGATAAGGCATCTGAATGAGTCAGATTCTTGCTGGAAGGTGAGAGCTGAGAAGGGATGAGTTTCTTCAGCGGCCCACGGCCACCTATCTATCCAAAGAGGACTTTATCGTCCTAAATACGAAACAGCCAAGAAAACAACAGTGGTCTTCACACAGGCTAAGAATGGCTTTAACATGAATAATCTGTTGTCCTAAGGTTAAAAATTCAATTAAAAAAAAAAATTACTATTTACCAGGCACCAACCAGGAAATGACACCATCCTGGTATCACCATCATTCTGCAGAAACTTAGTTATTCGTGTCATATTTTCATTTTACATTTCCTTTGACTAATCATACCTGTCTGCAGAAAGCCTGCTTGCTGCAGTTCTCCAATCACAGGTGTTAAGTCAGGAGCAATCTCTTCATATTCCAATTTATTCATCTTAATCCAGCCAAATTTACGTTGAAAAAGTCTTACATATAACTTCTGACCACTAGCTGCAAGAAAAGTCGTGAAAATTATCTCTCTTCTCAAAACAACATACAAACATTCACTTTTTAAAACTGAAGACAACATATTCTATTAGAAATACACTTATGCTTACTCAACTGATCACCCAAGAACATCTTTTTCTTCTTTTGGAAGATACAATTTATTTCATATGTAAGTCCCCATGGAGATGTCTCCTTGTCCTGTGTGCCTGCCACCAGAGGACAATAAGAATATCCAGGATGGGACCAGCTCTGCCACTTCTGAATTATACAAATCTATGAACCTTACCGAGACTCCATTTTCTCTTCTGTTAAAAAAGTGGGGGTGGGATGGGGCAGTAACACCATCTTCCCAATGTTGCTGAAAAGATTAAACAAGATGAGGCATTCGATGATTGGTGTATAAACAACAAAAAATCTCCAAAGTTGGTCATGGTTATTGGCCATTTTAAAACTTCTAAGTACCAGGTTTCCCATTATCTAGCCACCAACATTTTTTTTTTTAATTTTTTTTTCAACGTTTATTTATTTTTGGGACAGAGAGAGACAGAGCATGAACGGGCGAGGGGCAGAGAGAGAGGGAGACACAGAATTGGAAACAGGCTCCAGGCTCTGAGCCATCAGCCCAGAGCCCGACGCGGGGCTCGAACTCACGGACCGCGAGATCGTGACCTGGCTGAAGTCGGACGCTTAACCGACTGCGCCACCCAGGCGCCCCAAGCCACCAACATTTTTACTCCATCAGAGAAGCCCTACCCAGAATTCCAGTTATTTTATTCTCCACTTTCAGCTTAATACGAACGACTCTATTGTTGGCTGAAAATAATCTGAAAAGATTTTCAAAATTCGTCTAGCATTGGTAGGGCAGCCATCTCTAACTTGGTGATCTTAGCCAAGTTATTTAATTAACCTGGTCAGTTTTCCTGTTATCTGGATTATCTTCAAATTTCTGCCAATTCTAAAATGGTGTAACTGTATTCCTTAAATCTTCAACTCCCCACCCCCTTTTTTTCTTTAAAGAGGAAAATTCAATTAGCAGTACTTATTTTCACACAGAGACACTGCAGATTATTCTCTGTGGGGAGCCATACACAAGAATCTGCAGAAATTCCATTCAGGGAACTATTCATTCTTCTCAATTATACAGAAGCACAGAGCCATGGACTACTCAAATGCTCACATGAATACAACCAGCACCCAACTAAAGATCTGTAACTTCCATGGACAGAAGAGTCAATGTGGTGTCATTCATGTCCATGTTCTGGTGAGGACAGCATAAGTAGAGACGGAGGCTGTGAGGATAATTAATGCAACTGTGCCTAGAGAAGTATTACTCACATGTCAAAGCAATACTAAGAATACCGTAATTCCATTGTGTGCATTTAAAACAAAAACCCTTCTCTTGAACATTCCTGGCAATGTTTAAGATCTTTTTTTTAACTCTACTGAAGAGTCAAACCTGACTACAAATTATGGGAGGTCAGTGTAGCTCCCAAGTAAGCGTTTCCTACCTCAGAAGGGACTCAGTTCCATAAAGCCACCATGGCCCTTTGGATTAGCAATGCTACAAGGGTGGCTTTTGCTCCAAATGTGCACTATCGGCTCAGAGCCACCACTGGCTGCCAAGGAACTGAGGCATAGACCATTATTTTTAAATGCACCAATTTAGCCTGAAAGTTTCCAATTCCTCCACACCCTGACCTTAAAAGGCAGAGTCAAAAAACCTAAAATTGAAGGAAAAAATAAGCCTTAATATACTTTGGTTTGTTCTTTCCTGTATTTTACTTCAGTTTTGAGAAAATGGTGTGTAAAAACAATAAAACAACCTAAATTAAGCTTGATTACATGCTCAAAAGCAAAGTATACTTTTCTAAGTCACAAAGGTATTTTTTTTAACCTGGAAAAGGCTGTTTTATTACCATCAAATATACATATAAAGGAAAAACAGATGCTTCCATCATAACCAAATTACAGCTTGTAAGGATGATACTGCAGAAGCAGACATCACCGGACACAAAATCTCTTTTTCATGCATGTTCTTCTCAAACCTTGTGGCTGGCTGATTCCCAGGAGCATTCCCAGAGGACTCACAGAACCACACTGACTCCTTGTGGTCATTAGGTTACTGCCCAAATCAGGCCAGCAAATGGAAAAAAACTTGAAAGCACACGAGCTTGAGATACCTGATAATTGATAAAATTTAGTTACAATTCCCCTCTCATGTTCATCAAAGAGCATCCTATCTTCTTCATTCTCAAATACAGCTCTCAGCACCACGAGGAAACTCCGAAGGTAGTAAGGATGACTTGGTGGTACTGTAATTGTTTTACCAGGAACATCACAGCTTGACCCCTGCTCCAAAGGAATTCCGCAAGTGATTTCATTCTTTAAGTCACTGTCACCTTCCGGAGAAAGGTCCTGGATGTTATGCCCTTTAGAATCATCATGTGTAGAACTATCAGACTTTGCCTCCCAATTTGACAACTGTGTTTTAGTTTCTGAAGCAACAGTCACTTTCACTTCTTCACAACTACCTGCCTCACATTTTTCAACATCTTGATTATCTACTCCTTTGATGCTCTCCCACTTTGCAAGACTGTGCTCTGAAGTAGACTTCAATGTATTCCCAAGAGTTAAATCTGGTGAAAATAACATAGCAGCATTATCTGAGAAGGCAGGGCCAAGGGGTGATCTCTCATATTCCTGGGTAGCCGTTTGGCTTTCAGCTCCCATTATTTTTGTGCCTTCTACAGTATGTTCAGGTGTACTCTGCTCCTTAAGAGAATCACAGGCAAACACATTTTCCTTTTGAGAACTGTTCTCCAAAATTTGATCCTTGTCCTCAGTCTCTGAACAGTTATCAACCAGGGTCCTAACCACTGTGGATGAGGAACTCTGTGGACTCTTATTGGCAAATTCCTCATTCTTATCTATTGCTCTTTTAGCTTCTGTGTATCTTCTGGACAATTTAGATGACAGGCTTCCCAAAGTAATGACTTTCACATTATGATGTCTCAGCTTATCTTGATTTTTGCACCCCAAATCATCATTATTTTTAAAGTAGGGGCTGGTCTGCTGTTTTACGCCCATTTTTGCTGAATCACTTTGGTCAGGGGTTACACTTATCTTTGATGGTGACAACTTTCCTGGTGTTACATCTTCTAAGACAATATTGGTTAAATCTACTGTAGGCACATGTGAATTTATTAAGTCAACATGCCTCTGATCAACTGGAGTGATGTCATCATTGTTAGCACACTTTTCATCAAGATGCCGGTTTAAGTCATATCTCTGCACCATTTTACTACAAACAGGGCAGGCAAGCTTAGCAGGTGGTGCATTGTTAAAAAATGAAATAATAGAGTTACATTCTTTTGTTTTAGTTTTACTGGCTGATAAACTTCTACGAGGTCTTTTCTTCGCAGGAGCTTTCCCTTCTGACATCATGAGTATTAGAAAAACTGGGTGTTTCCAGTAATAAAACCCAGGATATCACTGGAAAAAGACAACAATGGTTTACTTTTACTTCCCTGTCTTGAAACAATACAAGGGGGGATTCTATTTGGCTTCATGTTTTTCATTTAGTCAATTTCTTCTTCCTACAAAATAAAACACATGTGGATTAAAAACACTTTAATGAATTCAACAACAGAGTGGAAAAGAGTAAAACGTGCAATGGCAGTATCCCTTGAGATAAGGAAAATCCTGGGCTTGGGACAGAAGACCCAGGGCTCTACTCCCAGCTCCACACGCAATCTCCGTGCGACCCTTACCCATAAAATGACGGCAGTAGGCTCCGCAGGGATATTTTCTCAGACTTAAGATCTAAAATCACCCATCTTTTAAAAGGGAAAATTTGACTATTCCAGATCCCCCTTGGAAAACTACTGCATCAGTGGCTTTTTCCGGGCCAGAGAATGCCTGTCTGCCCGACCCCCGGAGTCATTCCGGCCTCACTGCCCTGCACGGAGAAACTCCACCGCGCCCCCCCCCCCCCCCCCCCCAAGTCACAGACATCTGTCAACACGCATGGGTCCCCCGTGCAGCTATGGCCACCGCACCTCTGAGGCTCGGGGGAGGACGATCCCACTGGGGCCGCGTGCGCGCACGTGGGACGCGCACCTGGGTTCCGCCAAGGTGCCCACCCTGTCGCCCTCTTTCGCCCTCCCTCCCCGCCGCCCCTAGCCACCTCCCGCGCGCCGGCCTGCCGGCGACCCCGGCCGGCCACCCCACTCCTCCCACCGGCCTCCGCGCGCCCAGGCATTCCCAGCCGATCCCCGCATCTCGGCTCGCCATAGGCTCGGCGAGTGGAGGCCCGAGTGATCGATCCCTCTTTCCTTCCAGGTTAAAGGCTCCTTCCATCCAGAGTGACAGAGTCTAGCCGAGCGGTGCAGGGACGTCCGGGAACCTCCACTCTCCACGCCTGGAGACCCCTGCACGTGCACTCGGAGGGAGCCCCTGGCCTCAGTCGTTGGGAAGGTTGCCCGTAGGGACCGCGCTCAGCGTCAGAAGGGGCTTGCTGGGAGCAGATGCACACGGGGGCTCCACCGACCGGGCGCCCGCGAGTTCGCGCTGTGGGCTCAGTAGCTGGGCATTCCCAAAGATGAGCTGCTCGCCGCCTTGCTAGATGTGAATAACCTCCAGAGCAAAGGAACAATAAAACGAAGTCAAGTCGTTAGGGAGCTGTGAATTGGGGGTGTTCATTACTTCCGTTTTTCATATGGTTTAATTGTGAAGCCATGCAGTTAAATGTATAATAACAGATATTTAACGGGGCGCCTGAATGGCTCAGTCGGTTAAGCATCCGACTTCAGCTCAGGCCATGATCTCGAGGCTCATGGGTTTGAGCCCCGTGTTGGACTCTGTGCTGACAGCTCTGAGCCTGGAGCCTGCTTCGGATTCTGTGTCTCCCCCTCTCTTTGCCCCTCCCATGCTCATGCTCTGTCTCTATCTCTTAATAATAAATAAATGTTAAAGTTTTTTGAAAAAAAATTAGATATTTAACAACAGAAATTGGTAACTGAAAGATAAAGTGTATCACTCAGCTCTTCAGCACGGTTACCAGCTGGTTCCAGCCTCCCCATGAATGACCCAGAATGTAAGCAGAAATTTCTGAGTACAGGGGCCACTTTACCAGTGTGGTCCTTTACCAGTGCTCTCCACAGTGGTCAGCACTGTGTAATTACTCTGTAAATACGTATCGAATGAATATGGATAAATGAACAAGTCAAAGAGAAAAGGAACATGAATAGGGAATTCAGCAACAAATATGTATTAAGTGCCTACCTCATTTTCTTGATGCTCAAAATATGGCAGCGAACAGAAATGAGGAATAGGGGGTGGGGGGAATCCCCTGCCTTCATGGAGAATATATTCTGGTGAAGAAAGACAAAACAATAAATAATGTAGAGAATTAAGGAGGAGAACTTCAAAGAAAAAACTGGGAGCATCAGGGTGAGGACGGAGATGAGAATTACAGTATGAAAGAGTGGTAAGGAAAGGCTCCACAGAAAAGGTAATCTTTGAGCAGACTTGAAGGAAGTAAGGCAGTGAATACTTGAGAGAAGAGAATTGTAGGCAGATGAGACACCAACAGCCTCTCCCTGAGGTAGAAGCTTGCCTAACAAAAACACCAAGAAGGCCAAGACAACTCACTGGAGCAGAAGTGAAGTGAGATAGGTAGCAGAGAGAGGGCAGATCATGTAGGGTAACAAACATTTTCTGTAAAGGGCCAGATAGTAAATATTTTAGGCTTTGTTGGCCATAGGATCTCTGGTCACACTGCTGTTGTAGTGTGAAAACAGGCATAGACAATATGTAACATAAGAGTGTGTGGCTGTGTTCCAATAAAACTTTATTTATAAGTAGCTGACCAGATTTGGCCTCTGGCTATAGTCTGCTGACCTTTAATAAAAGGGCTTGCTGGACATATGGATATTAGCATTTACTTTGAGTAATATAGAGGAACCATTCTGCATGTTGTGTTAAGCAAAGATGTTGGGGAGCAGGGACTGAAAGCAGGAGTGGAAGCAGGGAACACAGAAAGCTAATGACGTAATCCCAGGAGAGATGATAGTGGCTTGGATCAGAGTGCTAGTGTTGCAGTTGTTAAGAAATAGCAAGATTCTGGATACATTTAGTAGGTATAACCAATTAACAATTTGTTCATGGTACAGGATGTTAAGGTATGAAGGAAGGAAAAAACTGTTCTATCAACTAGAAGGATGGAAGGGAATAAATCAAGAGTTTAGATTCGGACATGTGTCTTAGTCCATTCAGGCCACTTACAGACTGGATGGCTTATAAATAATAGAAATTTATTATTCACATTTCTATTGGCTAGAAGTCCAAGATCACGGTGCCAACACAATCAAGTGCTTCTTCTGGATCCCAGGCTTCTTGTTTTATCCTCACATGGTGTAAGGGGCTAGGGAGCCCTGTAGAGCCTGTTTTATAAGATCACTAATCCCATACATGAGGTTTCTACTCTCATGACACAATCACTTCCCAAAGGCCCCATATCCTAATACCATTACACTGGGGTTTGGCATTTCAACATGAATTTGGGGTAGAAGAGGCTTCCTCTTCACCCCAGGCAGGGGTGCCTGGGTGGCTCAGTCAGTTAAGTGTCTGACTTCGGCTCCGGTCGTGATCTCATGGTTCGAGGGTTTGAGCCCCACATCCAGCTCTGTGCTGACAGCTCAGAGCCTGGAGCCTGCTTCGGATTCTGTGTCTGTCTCTCTCTTTGCCCCTCCCCCGCTCATGTTCTCTGTCTCTCTCAAAAATAAACATTAAAAAAAAAAGGAAGGGCAGACCCAAATGTTCAGACCATGGCAACATGTAAGTTTGAAATGCCAGTTAGACATTTTTGTGGATGAAAAGACGCATGAATTTATTACTGAAATAAGATCAGGAAATAAAAATTTGGGAGTCATCAGGATTTATACAGTATTAATATATGGCACCAAGGAGTGACTACAAATAGAGAATTAAAAGGTCAGGAAGACTTGGGGCACCTGGATGATGCAGTTGGTTAAACTGTTGACTCTCTGTTTCTGCTCAGGTCATGATCTTACAGTTCGTGAGTTGGAGCCCTGCATTGGGCTCCTCAATGATAGCACAGAGCCTGCTTGGGAGTCTCTCTCTCCCTCTCTCTCTCTCTCTCTCCCCCTCCCTCTCTCTCACAAAATCAATAAATAAACTTTTTAAAAAAAATCTATAAAAGTTCAGGAAGACCTAACACTACAATAAAAAGAGGGGAGATGAGAGTGCCAGCAAAGGAGTCTGAGAAGTTACCAGTGAGGAAGAAGGAAAACACTTGGCATCCAGAAAACCAAGTGAATCATGTGTGTTGAGGATTGGGGGATATCAGATGCACCTAGAGTGGAAGTAAGATGAATGTTGAGAACAACCATTACATCTAGCAATGTGGAAGTCATTTGGTAACTTTGACAAAAGCTATTGTGGAACAGTGAAATGATTGAATAGGATTCAGGAAAGAAAGGGGAGACAGGAATTGGAGATGATGCAGGAACCCATTCAGAACCCCAGAGCTGGTATGAAGATTATTTTAAGCTGAAGGCATCAGCGGATACAGAAAGAAGCCTTCTTGGAGCTTCCCTTATCTGACTACAAGAGACTTCCAGGAAGTAAGGCTGCCATAAATTCCCTCTTTGAGGGGTAGATGAGGGTGGACTTTCATTACCAGGAAGGAGACCTAGAATATATCTACCATAAATTCTCTCTCCAGGGGAATCTTATGGCCATGGAGATGGAAAAAAAACCACACCTGCATGAACAAGCATTATCACAAGCTTTCCTATCTCCCATTTGTTCTTCTAGAAACCCAGGTGCTCTTCCCCCAAAGGTTTTTTCTACCCCTATTTTTTTCCCCTACTAACTTTAACCATTTATCAAGCTACTTCTTTTGTAAGCTCCCATAATTTTTCTTTCCAATCTTCTTCTGTCAGGTGAATTCACAGGCCCCCAGACAATAAACCTAAGAGGGTAGAGGAAACGTTTTTCCTCTCCAACAACAGTAAATGTAGAGGTTTCATACTGAAGGAGAGCAGCGAGGTATAGCCAAAGCTAAGGGGGGAAGTGAGGTTGAGTTCTGTTTATTTAATATGGAAAAATAACAATGTGCTTATATACTGATAGGAATACTCAGGTAGAGTAAAATATGAAGCAGGAGAGAGAAGACTTGCTGGAGGAATATTCTTAGGTAAGTGAGGGGATAGGATACAGGCTGCAAGTGAAGGGGTTGGCCAAGTAATGAAATAGCACAGCACAACAAAATCCCAAAGTATTTATGGGAATGCAATAAATCCAGTACTCAACACAGTAAATGTTGTAGGGTACTGAGGAAAATCTGACTAGTCAATAAATGGTTTTTGAGAACAGGTTACCTACGTGGAAAAATGAAACTGGATCCCTACCTCACACCAAATAAATACACAGCTTAAGGCTAAATAGATTAAAGTAACAATTGTGAAAAGCAAAGCTTCAAAACTTTTGGAATACAGGCATTTTTCAGAGATATGGGTTGGGTTCCAGACCACCAAAATAAAGTGAATATCACAATAAAGCAAATGAAATGAATTTTTTGGTTCCTTGATGCATATAAAAATTATGTTTACACTACACTTCAGTCCATTAAGTGTGAAAGAACATTATGTATTAAAAAAAACATGTAATACCTTAATTTAAAAATACTTTACTGATGGGGCATGGGTGGCTCAGTCGGTTAAGCATCTGATTCTTCATTTCGGGTTCAGGTCATGATCTCACGGTTCATGAGATTGAGCCCTGTGTCAAGCTTTGTGTTGACAGTGTGGAGCCTGTTCAGATTCTCTCTGTCCCTCTCTCTGCCTCTTCCTCACTTGCACTCTCTCTCTCTCTCAAAATAAATAAACATTAAAAAATACTTTATTTTTAAAAAATGCTAACCATCATCTGATCTTTCAGGGAGTCATAATCACTGATCAGAGATCACCATAACAAATACAATAATGAAAAAGTTTGAAATATTGTGAAAGTTACCAAAATGTGATCCAGAGATGTGAAATGAGCAAATGCTATAGACTTGCTCGACACAAGTCTGCCACAAACCTTGAATTTGTAAAAAACACAGTATCTGCGAAGTACAATGAAGTGAAGGGCAGTTAACATGAGATATACCTGAAGAGGAGATAATTTTATTATCTTGAAGGTATTATAGGATTCCTTAAATAAGAGAAAAACTGCTACTGTAAAGTAAGAGATTGATAAATATGGCTATAGTTAAATTAAGAACTTTCTAATAATGGCCACTTCTATTTCTAGCAATGGCTGTGTAGCTTATATTTTACTGGGCTAAAATACTGCATATCACAAGTATGAACAATGTAAAAATCATAAACAATATAAAAATTACAGAAACAAATGTTTGGTGACAATTTTAAACAAATTATAAGCAACTGCAAAGTGTAAAACACCAAAGCCTATTTGAAAACATTGTAGAATGACCAAAAGTAGTCTGAAATTGGAGGGCCAGTAGCAAAAACAATAACAATCCATTGTAGGATTTTGACATACCTAGATGAATTATAGATTACAATAGCAAAAAGGATGAGAGTGCAAATGTAACTATATTGCTGCAATAGTCTTACATTTTATATGAAGTGGTAAAATATTAACTCTAAGTAGACTGTTTTTAAACTTTTTTAAATTTTTATTTATTTTTGAGAGACAGAGAGAGATGGAGTGCAAGTAGGGGAGGGGCAGAGAGAGAGGGAGACACAGAATCTGAAGCAGGCTCCAGGCTCCGAGCTGTCAGCACAGAGTTCGACTCAGGGCTCGAACTTACTAGCTGTGAGATTATAACCTGAGCCAAAGTCGGCTCCCCAATCAATTGAGCCACCCAGGGGCCCCTCTAAGTAGACTGTTTTAAGTCAAGGATGCATACTGTAATTCCTAAACAACTGAAATTAATGCAATGTAGAGTTAATACATTAAGGGAGAAATTCAAATAGAATATTAACATATTTGATTTAAAAAGTAGAAAAAGAGGAAGAGACAATAAAATTAGAAGAGACAAAGAGAGGGGTACCTAGGTGGTTCAGCCGGTGAAAAGTCCAACTTTGGCTCAGGTCACGATCTTGTGGTTCCTGAGTTCAAGCCCCGTTTCAGGTTCTGTGCTGACAGCTCAGAGCCTGGAGCCTGCTTCAGATTCTGTGTCTCCCTCTCTCTCTCTGCCCCTCCCCCACTCACACTCTCTCAAAAATGAATAAATGTTAAAAAAAAAAGAGACAAAAAGAAAATAAATAGCAAAATGGTAAAACCAAATAAAACCAAACCAATAATTACATTAAATGTGCATGGACTAAAAGCTCCAATTTAAAGATAGGACTTGTCAGATTAGACTCAAAAAGCAATTCCTAACTATATGACATATAAGAGACCCAGGTAATTGGAAAGTAAGAGAATAGAAAAGGATATATTATTCAAACAATAATCAAAAGAGCCATAGTATTATACTGAAAGTAGACTTCAAGACAGAGAGTATTACTAGGGGTTTCTGGGTGACTCAGTTAAGTGTCCAACTTTGGCTCAGGTCACGATCTTGTGGTCCCTGAGTTCAAGCCCCGTTTCAGGTTCTGTGCTGACAACTCAGAGCCTGGAGCCTACTTCGGATTCTGTGTCTCCCTCTCTCTGCCCCACCCTGCTCATGCTCTCTCTCTTTCTCCCTCTCTCAAAAATAAATAAACATTAAAAAAAAAGTTTAAAAAAACCTTAAAAAAAAAAAAACAAAAAAACACACAGGAGTATTACCAGAAAAAAAGAGGTCATTTTATAGTCAAAAGGGTCAACTCATGGGGTGCCTCAGCTGAGGTCATGATCCCACGGTTTGTGAGTTTGAACCCGATGATGGGCTCTGTACTGACAGCTCAGAACCTGAAGCCTGCTTTGGATTCTGTGTCTCACTCTCTCTCTCTCTGCTCCTCCCCCACTTATACTCTGTCTCTCTCTCTTTCAAAAATAAGTAAATAAAAAAAAAAAAAAAAAAGATGGGGCACCTGGGTAGCTCAGTCAGTAAAGCAGCCGACTTCGGCTCAGGTCATGATCTCGTGGTTTGTGGGTTCAAGCCCTGCTTCGGGCTCTGTGCTGACAGCTCAGAGCCTGGAGCCTGCTTCGGATTCTGTGTCTCTCTCTCGCTCTGCCCCTCCCCTGATTGTACTCTGTCTCTTTCTCTCAAAAATAAATAAACATTAAAAACAAATTTTTTTAATAAAAAAAGAAAAGATGCTTTAAAAAAAAAGGTCAACACTCATGAGAAAGACATAAAAATCATAAATGAGTATGTACCTGATGGTAGGGCTTCAAAATACATGAAGCAAAAAGTGACACAATTAAAGGAAGAAATAGAAAATCCACAATCATAGAGATTTTATATGCTTTTTAAAAATGTTTCTCTAATTTTATAACTAGACAAAAAAATCAGTAAGGATAACTAAACAAAAATATTAAAGCTTTGGACTAATTGAAATACAGAACACTATAGTTAACAACTGTAGAATACATGTTTTTTCCTCTTCTCGGTGGTATAAATTCACTAATTCTGAAACCACTTGCATATTCTAGCCTTGAGTAAATGAATACATATATTGGAGACAATGGGAGCAAGATTTCTCACTGTTGGAAAAGGCATTACAAATGTGGAAAGAGTGAACACTAGAATATAATCTGCAGGGGCATTCGATTAGAATGAGAGGTTTGGGCATGCATTCATGTGCGGAATCCACACACACACACAACCATAATTTCCTAGCTCTGGTGAGTGGGCCTAGTAGCAATAGTAGCAATGAGCACGCTTATTTTGCTCATCTTTGTTTTAAAATACCAGTCTCCACTAAAAGGAACCAGCGTTCTGTGGGAAAATGACCAATTCCAGGGAAAAGACAGGATATGCCTGGAACATTCAGTAGCACCAGAAAATGAGGAAGTGCTCAGAGAATAATGGGAACCTATCAGAACTCAGAACCTGGTGGCCCTCACTGTAACAAATGTCAAGAAAGGCAAAGAAAGCTCAGGAACTGGAAACTAAACAGACATGACAGCTACATGCAGTGAGGAATCTTGGTTACCTGATCCTGGACCAGGGGGAGAGTTAGAACGTACATTATTGGGACAAGTGATAAAATCTGAATATGGACTGTGGATTACTAGCAGTGTATTGATGTTAAATTTCCTGACTTTGATAATTATAGTGTGGTTATACATTAGTGAATATTCTTTTTAATTATTATTTAAAATGTTTATTTTTGAGAGAGAGCACATGTGCACGTGCATGAGCTAGAGATGGTCAGAGAGAAAGGGGACAGAGGATCCTAAGCAGACTCCACGCTGGTGCAGCGAGCCCAGTGCAGGGCTCTAACTCACATACTGTGAGATCATGACCTGAGACAAAGTCGGATGTTCAACTGACTGAGCCACCCACGATCCCCTAAATTATGATCTTTAGGTATGTTCTGTGCCCATTGTTGGGCTTGATCTCATGACCATGAGATTGAGTCACAAGTTCTACCGACTGACCCAGCCAGGCACCCCGGTTATTGAATATTCTTAGGAAATGCATA
This sequence comes from Herpailurus yagouaroundi, assembly GCF_014898765.1. Classification (NCBI taxonomy): domain Eukaryota; kingdom Metazoa; phylum Chordata; class Mammalia; order Carnivora; family Felidae; genus Herpailurus; species Herpailurus yagouaroundi. The sequence continues at coordinate 21,453,851 of NW_024412416.1, read as the reverse complement.
CTGAGGCATTTAGGTGAAAGGGCCATGATGTCTCTAACTTCCTCTCAAACTGTTCAGAAAAAAACAAAATAGTAAAGCAAATGAAACCAAATTTACTAGAATTTTGCTGTAACTTTAAAACATAAAAATAAACGAGTTAAAAATGATACAGAGAACAACAAAAATGCTCCGTCTCATTAGCAGGAAAACATAAATGAAGACCACGGAGGTGTACACAGCAGAAAGGCAAAATATTTTTTAAACTCTGCCAATACAACCTCTGACAAAGATACAAGTAAGTCCAAGTTTGTACAACTACTTTCAAAAGCAACTTTCAAAAGCAAGTCTTTTGCACTTTCTACCCTGCGATTCTATTCTAAAAGACACTAGAGGCTAGAGCATAAGAGTAACACTGTGTGGAAACAGAAGGTTCAAAACAGCATTGTTCCTAATAGCATAAAATGAAACAATGTCTTCATGTGACTGGGTAAATAAAATTGTGGTAGATGCATATACTGTGCAGCGCTGTAAATGAATGGATGCATGAGGGAAATCAACAGTGAAAAAGCAAGCCACAGATGAGTGTCTTATTTTCATAAAATTCAAGTACTAGTGAAGTAAACAATGCATGAAGAGATATATATGGTCAAACACATACAAATGTAAAGGAACGATGAACACAACTCAGAACCGTGGTTTAACTTTTATTTTAGAGAGAGTAGAAGGGAAAGAGAATCTTCAGCAGGCTCCACACTCAGCACAGAGCCCAACACAGGGTTCAATTCCATGACCCTGGGATCATGTCCTGAGCTGAAATCAAGTTGGATGCTCAATGGACTGAGCCACCAGGCACCCTGGTTTTCTCACTTCTTTAACATACGTGAAGTAGATGAAGAGCACCACTGAGTACCGTTTTGTGTTTTTAAAGAATTTATTTTTTTAAAGTAATCTACACACAATATGGGGCTCAAATTTACAACCTTGAGATCAAGAGTCCTAGGCTCTGAGCCAGCCAGTGCCCCCGTTTTGTTTTTAGAGAGAGTGGTTTCTCCAATGTGTTGTTTTTCATAATTGAAGTATTTTTATTTTATGTACAATGAGCTGGCATTAAGGTAGGTAGGTATCTTGGATGACCCATTCAAGGAGATTCACTTAGTCCAACTTAATGTAGCCTATATCCTTTGAGAACTGATGGAAACACTGGCGGCACATACTGAGGCCATATTGCCAGATCACACAGTACTGGTGTGAGCAGATGCGGCAAGGTGAGAACCCTGGCCAAATTTCCTTTCCTCAGATGGCTCTGGTAGAGCTGTTGGTGACCCATCTTGCTCTCTCAGATGCAACAAGGCAAAAAAAAAAAAAAAAAGTTTACGTTCTATTATGTTTCTAATTTACATAGAAAAAGTATGTAAATATTCCACCAGAATGTACACTTCATAGGTATAAGAATCCTTTTGTTCGGTTATCTCGCTGGTACCTAGGATATTGCCTGGCACAAAGTAGGTATATAAAATGAAGATAATCTTTAGAATGTGTCAAATATTGCATAAAAAAGCAAATGAACAGATGTGCCTCACCTAGAGGCAGGGTGAGAAATGAAGATAAAAATGATTCTAACTATGCAAAACATCAAACTGCCCTTGGACAGGTAAGGTGAATCATTTTGGGATCAAACATTCTTATCTTGACTAATCATTATGAAAGAAAGACTCAAGGGAAAGAGAACTAAGCCAGCAGTTGAATGGGGACTGGCAAACTGAATTTAAAAAGAAAGCAGGAACTCTTAGAGCCATAGAATACTCCAATTACCACTAAAACCAAATGACACTTTCACTAAGGCTGGACTGAGACCTGGAGACCTAAAGACACAACCCTCCACAGGCTCTTCCTGCCCACTCATTGTTCCCTGTGGATGAAAAACCGAAACAGCTTCGGGAAAAGCTGCTCTCATTTTTGCCATCAGAGGTAAAGCTTACAGCATTTCCATCAAAGCATAATATGAGGTCCTGTCGGACAAAAGGCAGTTTTCCCTGGATGGGGAGGTGAGCGCCTGGTGGTCACGGAAGATTCACCACACCTGCCAGTCTACCTTCCTTGTGTGTTCACCGTCTATCACATCTAGGTTGCATCTGCCCTCTCTGCATCTGACTGTGGACACTACTCTATAGGCTACATGAAGTCTTTGTCCGTGTGACGTGAGATCACCTCCCAAAGGGAAAGATGTTAAGACACGAGCATGGCAATGTCACTGTGTTGTAGAAGGATGACCAAGCAGTGGGAGAAGAAAGTCAGGACCCCAAAGAGTGAGGACCCCTGCTGTAGACAGCTGCCTGTGACAGGGGTGGCTGGCTCCTGTGCCCTTGTCAGCCTGCAGACCAGCTCCTGCTCACCAGCTGGTGGGCCCTTTCTGGCCGTCACCTGGGCCACAGCAAGGACACAGTGTGCAAAGGGGCTTGGCAGCTACATCCAGCTTCACGCCCAGAAGAAGCAATTCAGGGTTTTCCAATGACAGCTGGGAGTTTGTCTTTTCAAACTGCAGAATTCTCAAATATCTGCCATTCATGAAAAGAAAAGTTCTCAAATTTTATTATAAAACAGAACAATGACAGAATATAAGCTTACACATTAATATTTACATTATATTCAAAATATATTACAGCTTTAATTTATGAACAGAAATATCCTTCTTTTTCTTCTTTTTCTTTTCTGTTTTCTTTGCATCACTGATTTGCATTTTTACTTGATCTTGTAATTTAGAAAAGAATGCTTGAGATGACTTCAAGGCTTTGTCTTTACCTTCATCCTGCAATTAAAGACAGTAACACACTCACTATAAAATGCGCTTGTAAGTTAAAAAAAAAAGCGCCAAATAATTACAACAATGTATATGGAAATATAAATATCCATAAATGGACAAGGAATTATGAAAACTCACATCAGTTTGCACAGAGGTTTTATATACATTTTATGCTGCTGTGATATTCTTGTGACTTAAAGGAGGAGTGAGTAGGAAGAAAAACTCCTGCCAGGCCCCACGTCTGGGAGGGCCATGTGCTTTGGGCTGTTATTCCAGCCAGGCACCCACGGCCTCTCACTAGGCAGGTGGGTAGCGTCAGCTGGGTCTGACCCTCCGTGGATCGATGTCACCTACCACTTGCCACCAGTTTCCCCACACAGGCCCCGTTCTGCAGTTTTCCTTCCTGCATCCTTACCTTTAATAGCGAAGCTTTGCCTGCTTTGGTCAGCTGTTTTAATTTCTCTGAAGCTGCTGCCTTCGTGTATTTCCCGGCTTGATCTGGGTTGTTCTTTTCAAGCAGTTTTCTCCGCTTTTCCTTCTCCTTTAGTTTCATACGCTTCTGATACTTCTTTTTCCTCCGTTCTCGTTTCTTGTCTGTAGCTGTTTTCTCAGCAGCTGTTTTTACATCTCCAGCTTTATTTTTTTCCTATTAAAATAATCACCAGTTGATCTAACTTAACACAACTCAGGAAATTAGAAGGGAAGCAAGTCCACAGAACGTGGCCAATAGGCTGTGTATCTACAGCCAAGAGTGAGTACGCAGTACCTATCTGCACCCCAAAGAGCTTTGGTAGCTCAGTTCTTTAGGCCTGGAACTCATTCTTTGATGAAGCAGACTCTCACAGTGACATTTTGGCTACATCAGCACATCACAAAGGCAGCCTGGAGAGCTAGGTTAGCAAGCTGACAGTCCCAGAAGCAAGCCCCCTTACAGCACTTAAGACTCCAGGGACAACCTCAGCGCCAAGCTGCTGATGACAGCCACTGGCGGCAGGAGGGGTTCCCCAAAATGGAAGGGACGTATCTATATACTGACGATGGATTTCCTCTCCTTTCTCCCCAGCTGCCAGACTATCCTGCCAGGGCTGTCAACTGTAGAGGTGGCAAAGGTGCTAAAAGGGATGGGTGTGGGTGCAGCAAAGTGAGGAGGGACAAAGAGCCATGTGCCAGGCCAGCTGGGAAGATGAGACCTGTTAGAAACCATCATTTCTTTTTACTGCATGAGCTTCAGTGTTCATGAGGCAGGGACTGCCTACACTTGGTATGTCCCACGTCTTCTAATAACTCAAATGTTCTTTTCTAGAAACTGATTCTATTATTGATAAGCATTAAATGGACAAAATAATGGGGGAAATGCTGATATTAAAGGACTACTAGTATATGAGCAACATAAACAATTTATTTTAAACCTAGTATCACTGATAGCATTCAAATTGGATTATAACAAGATATAGATATGGGATATTTACAAACAGCTTTTCTAATAATTCTATCTGTACCTCATAATATCTGATTACAGAAAACTGAACACTCTTATTTGATTATACTTAAAACAAAACTCCAGGAAAATGACATTGAGTAGAGATCTAGCTATATACCAACTTATAAAAAAAACCTTAATGTTTCCACACTGGCTTTTTACCTTGACTTCCTCTGGGGCCAGGAGAGCTGCGTCACTAACGCTCACTGGGGCTACCTCCTCCATGGTTATGGCCGGCAGATTTGACACAACCTTAATCTCTGGAACAGGCTAGAAAAGAGACAGCACATTTAATAGGAAGTCAGAAATGGTCCTAACACAAAATATTTGTATCGTGAACCTATTAAAGCATACTATACAAAATACCCTATGGAGATTATTTAAAATATGAGATGTGTTGACAGCAAAAATCTTAAGATAACTGGAATGATGGCAGTGTCAGTGGGCAACATGGGCTACCTGAGGAATTAATAATCTGCATATTTTAGGAACTATTCTTTCTCATTACTACACCAAGAACCCTTATTTCTACACTTTTGTGGAACATTTCTGCCATATTCAACACCAGTTCTTTCACCGAATTTTACTAAATTATTCCCATCAGTAACAGATGTGGACATTTTCAAACATTCCTATCTAGTGTTAAATAAATCTATTGATATTTGTGAATATTACCTTGTCTTCAGTTATGGAAAAAAGGCCAGCAATAAGAAATATATACAAAAAGATGCAAGGAAAAATGCTTATAGGAATGAGTCAAAATAGACTACCTGATAAACAAATTTTGTCATCTTCCAGCTACTGAAAACATAACTTTATAAACAGAAATATGAAATGATACAGAACTCCTCTGGAAAACTAAAACAGTATCAAAATAAATCAAACCTATTAATTATAAAAAGGAGAAATGAATGCAATGTTCACTAGTCTTTTTTTTTTAATGTTTATTTTTCAGAGAGAGAGCAAGAGAGAGTGAGCACACGCGCACACTAGCAAGGGAGGGGCAGAGAGAGGGAGACACAGAATCCGAAGCAGGCTTCAGGCTCTGAGCTGTCAGCACAGAGCCCGACGCAGGGCTTGGATCCACAAACCGTGAGATCATGACCTGAGTTTAACCAACTGAGGAACCCAGGTGCCTTTTTTTTTTTTTTTGAAAGAACTTCCCAGGAAATTCAGAAATTACAACAGGTTTCATACTGATCAGAACACTACTGATTATTTACCTAATGCTTACACTAATGCTCTTTATATCTAATTCTTGCACATCTCTGAGGGGCACCAGGGCACAGGGACTCTGTTGGCTAGAAGAGAGTAAGAGATGAAGTGTGGGGCACAGCAGGTGCCCTGGAGAGAACATGGCACTGAGACTCAGGAGAAAGGGGGCTCTACTGCAGAGTGTGTCACTGATCCCTTTGCACACTCCTTTTTCTTACCACAGTCCTGTCCCTACCCCAGTTAACTGGACAGATGTGTGTCCCGGGAAATTTCAGAAAGAATAAAAAGGACATTTCACACAATGTCAGAGTGTTAAAGAAAAAATTTCTTCCACTGGACTACTGACTGTTCACTTACTTATTAGTAACGTTGTGTTCCATTCTGTAATTTAAAGAGAAACAGAGAAAACGGAGACAGCCCAGAAAAGAAAAAAAAATGATGACTGGTCAATAGGGTTTATGGAGATTGTGAAATACCAAACTGAGTATGAAAAAAAGTTCTTATTAAAAGGAACCTGTACCAAAAATTCTACATTTCTGAAGAGGAAAAAAGAAAGGCTTCTATATTGGGGCACGTAGCCCCAAATACATTCTCTCCTTCTTCAATTCCCAAGATTCCACGGAATGTCTAATTCCCCATATCAGGCTCTGTGTTAGTGTGATGAACACAGCAGGGAAACAGCAGTGAACAAAACACATTTGTGCTGGCTTGGAAACGAGTAGAGAACAATTAGCCATCAAGCAACGACGGTGATGGTGCTATGAGGGAAATGCGCAGAGCAGTGACGAATGCGGGAAGGAGATGGCACTCAGCCTGAGACCCCAGAGACAGGAAGGAGCCAACCATGGAAAGAAAGAAGCGCAGCCTAACAGGCGGAGGAAAGTCCAGCAGGAAGATGTGAGGAAGGAGGCACTCTGCTCACTGAAGGCACTGGAAGACCAGTGTGGCTGGGGAATAGCAAGCTATGGAGACTGGAGGGGTGAGAGGGAGCCAGATCACGTAGGGTCTTGTAAGGCACAGGAAGGGATCATGTTCTTCATATTAGTAACTTTTTCACAGTAAGACTTGCTGGCCAAGAGGGGATGAAAATTCCTCTCTTCATTTATTCCACAGCTATACTTGGCACTTTGGTATCTAAAAATGGCTCCTGCCACCACAAACTTACTGTCATACAAATTATACCTTGATTAACCCAAAAACAAAAAGCCAGGTGATAAAAGCAGACTGTCTTAGAAGACAAGATACTCACACAGGAAAAATCTCCTAACCATCAAAGAATCCGAAGGATTTTAGCGATTACCTCTTCTATACAGAGGAAAGGTGAAGCAATTTGTCTAATTCACAAAGCCAGTCAGGGGCAGATTCAGACTCAGGTTTCTGACTTCTAGACTAGTCTCTGAGATTCATGACATCTCATTTCTAGGCAACACAAAGGGGCAATAGGTTGGCAAGTACTAAAAGGAAGGCATAGAACATTTTATGGGTTCACAGGGTGTAGTGAGTGGGAGAGGCAGCTCCAAAGAGTAAAGAGGCACTGAGTCAAGTGTGGTGAGAATCAGACAGACAGAGGTCGCTGGATGTCTGGGCCTGGCACAGGGGGGCATGAGGCAATGGGGACAGCATGGACCCAGAGTCAGATCCAACCCTTCCAACCTTTTTTTTTTTTTTTTTTAAATGTTTGTTTACTTTTGAAACAGAGAGAGAGAGAATGGGCGAGGAGCAGAGAGAGGGAGACACAGAATCCAAAGCTGGCTCCAGGCTCTGAGCTGTTGGCACAGAGCTGGATACAGGGCTTGAACCCACTAATCATAATATCATGACCTGAAGTGAAATCAGATGCTTAACCGACTGAGCCCCCAGGCACCACCCCCCCCCACCCCAACCTCTTAAGCCTTGGTTTCCTGATCTGCAAAACAGAAAGAATAGCATCTACCTTAATGTTTTGTGGATTGAGTTAATGTGCAGGGACACTGACATCATCAAGATGGCAACACAAGTTGATCCCAACCTTAGTTGTCCTCACAAGACCAACTAGCAACTATCCATGGATGGATGAGATAGTATTGTGAAAATCCCAGAACCCAAGGGTGAGGCTGAAGCAACCCCCTGGACCACAGAGACTGAGAAGGACTGCATTAGAAAGGTAGGACAGGCTACACTCTGACCATATCCCTCCCCCCAGCCGGCACAGCACCCCATTGTGAGAGACCACCTGGACCTAGGGTTTCTCCAGTGGGAAGAGAGCCTAAGTAGACCTGTAACTCCCCAGCATCGTAGGACACTTCTAGACAGGCCCAATCATGTCGGTGTCATAGGGATCACCAAAGTCTGTGGGGACTGACCACTGGGGAATCAGACTAGGATGCAGAACAAGGGCAGGGCTTATAGCAATTAGTGCTTGGATCTTGGCAGACCAGGTTCCTGCTTGCAGCAGTGTCCAAGTAGAGATCCCAGCCAGCGGCCTTGACCATTTGTAGAGCCAAGCTGGTGCCCCTGTCTGGCTCCAAGAAGTATCTGCACCCCCATGTTCACTGCAGGAGGATGGACCTTCGACATCCAGATGGAGAGCTCTACTGGAGACCACCCAGGGACCACCACAACCCACCCCTCTAGCAGTGGGTCTGTGGTTACAACGTCCTGGCAGAGGAAGAGTTAAGTGTGTTGTGCATGTGGCACTTGTGCACAGAGCAGCCCCTTGTCCTTATTTGACCTATGTCTCCAGAATAGAAATAATGTTGTGGCTTCCTACCCTTGCAGGCATTTCAAATACATCTTGGGAAAAGACATGAGAATTTGGGTAATTATTATATAATCCCGGTCTGTCATTCAAATGTTGTGACCCTAGGGCCCACCCAAAAGAAAAAAAAGATCAAAGTCCACACTCACGAGTTTCTGGGCCCTGTGTCTCTCTTGACTGGCAGGCTCCTCCTGTGGAGTATACTTGAATACAATTTTTCTATGCTTTACTTTTGTTTCACTGTAATTATTTACCATGGCAGCCAAGAGAACTGAGGCTTCTTCTTTCCTTTCCCATTTAACTTTGGGTAACAATCTCACTTAGATTTCTCTAAAAAAAATCCCCCAACTGATAGAGAACAGATTAGTGGCCACCAGGTGGTGGGGGAAATGGGTGTAGGTAGTCAAAAGGCACAAACTTCCAGTTATAAGAGAAGTTCTAGACAGAGTTAACAGTATTGTATATTTGAAAGTTGCTAAGAAAGTACATTATAAAAGCTCTCATCGTAAGAAATAAAACTGCCATTACACTGGGTGACGGATAACTAAACTTACCATGGCAATCATTTCACAATACACACATGCGGGTATCCTGTGCCCTTCCAAAGTTCATGTTAGGCCACTTTGCTTTTACAAAAGACCTAGGTTAGTACCTGTTTTTGCTAACTGAAAGAAATCTGAAAAGAATTTTTACTTTCGTGAAAGCAAAAGTAGTGTTCAGCATCTGTTTTGCAGTGAGTTCCCCTGCCCAGCTCCTTCTGCAGGAACCACACTCGGCATCTCAGCATCAGGCCACCAGAGCTTTAAACTGTGCCTGTGAGCATTTGTGTGCATCTCCACGTGTTTGTGCATCCGTTACAAGACTGGTTCTGAAGTAACAGAAAAGCCTAGGAGAGGTTCTTTTTTGGGTTCTGAAAAGCTCAAAAACTTTTCCATTTAGTTAATGGTAATTGCTTCTTTGGTTTATCCATTTAGGCTTACGAAACGTTTCATAGGAACATTCTACTTTCTGATGATGGGGGAACCTCTACATCAAACCACTGTTGTACATCTTAAATGTATACACTGTTACTTTATCTTTTAAGTTCATCTTTTTTTTTTTTTTTTTTTGAGAGTGACAGTGCAAGCAGGGTAGGGGCAGAGAGAGGGGGAGATAGAATCCCAAGCAGGCTTCTTGATGTCACTGCAGAGCCCGACATGGGGGCTCACGAACCATGAAATTATGACCTGGGCTGAGATCAAGAGTTGGACGTTCAACCGACTGAGCCACCCAGGTACCACTATGTCTATTTTATCTTAATAAAATTGGGGAAAATGGGTTCACATACATAAAGAACCTAATATGGTACATAGCAGGTATTCAGAAAATATTCAGCAGGTACAGACATCACAGGTCTCCAGACACACCACAGGATGAAAATACAACCCAAGACTGAACAACAAGAAAGAGTGAGTAATGAAGAGATCCTGTGGCTAAGATTTTAGGTCTGGCAAAGGCCCATCTGGTGATGAGGCTGGATCAGCAGAGGAAGCCAGAACTGTCCAGGACTAGATGTAAGCCTTCCTCAAGACAGGCCCTGCCTGTAATTTACAGGGAATGCCTATAGGTTTGTATCCAAAACCAAATAAAGTGCTAGCCTCACAAAAGCTCAAAGAGGAATTAAAGGCACATCTGTTCTGACTGCACACTGAAATGTTAACACACTTACCGGTTTAGGGATGAAGTGAAAGTTCGAGAGGGCATCCAATTTTAAGAAGAGGGAATCCATCATCTTCTGAATTTCTTTGTGCTCTGGATTTTCTTCTTCTGCTGTTTTTTGCTTAGGAAATGAATTCAACAACATCAGATTAAGCAGGCTAATACACATCACAGGGCAAAACCCTGAAGGTCAATAAGGGTGCTCCCCATTTCTCATCATCAAGGCTCCAAAAAAAACATTACAAGGCAGAATTCAAGTTCTCAATACCATGACAGTGCCAGCACTAGCCAAAAAAGAATGTGCTCTGCACTTCAGGAGCTGCAGCAATCACTACCTCTAAGATTCAGAACTTACAATTTAATTCCCTTGGTATTTATTTGTCAAGAACTAAGCCATTCCCACTAGGATGGCTATCATTAGGAAAAGGGAGGAGCGGATAACAAGTGGTGGTGAGGATGTCAAGGAACTGGAACCCTTGTGTGTGGCTGGTGACAATGTAAAATGGTGCCATCACAATGGAAATGAAACAGGCAGTTCCTCAAGTTAAACAGAGAATTACCGTATGACCTAGCAACTCCCCACTTAAGTAAATACCCCAGAGAATTAAAAAAGAGGTTCTCAGGGGCGCCTGGGTGGCTCAGTCCATTAAGCGTCTGACTTCAGCTCAGGTCATGATCTCATGGTTTGTGAGTTCAAGCCCCATGTCGGGCTCTGTGCTGACAGCTGGGATCCTGGAGCCTGCTTTAGATTCTGTGTCTCCCTCTCTCTTTCTGCTCCTCCTCTGCTTGCACTCTGACTCTCTCTCTCTCAAAAATAAATAAACATTTAAAAAAAAGGAATTAAAAAAAAAAAAGACGTTCTCAAACAAATACATGTAGCCATATGTTCAGAGCAGCACTATTCCCAACAGCCAAAAGGTGGAAACAGCCCAAATGCTCACAATCCCCTTTTCCTTCTGCCTATAACGCTCACTCTAAAAGGCTAAGACTCTTTATTTTTTTATCAAGGCATAACAGAACAAAACAAAACCACACACACCAGAACAGGGAAGCCACTGGCTCTTTGCCTGCACCACCTTGATACCAGAGATGCATCCAGGTCTGTTTCTAATTCTGTCACCAGAGCCCACTTTCCAGCCACATCCAGGCATTTGTCACTGCTTTAGTTTAACTTAACTCATTTTTTATCCTCCACGTGTCATTTGCCTTATCCCAGATAATAATGGCTGTGAAATCATCTTAAAAAAAATTTTTTTTTAAACATTTATTCATTATTGAGACCCAGAAAGAGACAGCACAAGCATGGGAGGGGCAGAGAGAGGGGGAGACACAGAATCTGAAGCAGGCTCCAGGCTCTGAGCGGTCAGCACAGAGCCCGACGTGGGGCTAGCTGTGAAATCATCTATATACAACTAGAAGTTCATTCATGTACTATTTATTATCACCTTGCCTATTACCTCTAGGACAGATACCAAACTTCAGGAAATACTTATCATCATCCCCAGACTCTTAATTGAATGGGTCTAGAATTAGCCTAAATTAAATCCATACTCAAAAACTTATGATTGACTACTGACTTCTGAGACCTCAATAAAACTGGTATTTACAGAGCTGGTACAGCTGTCCCATTACATATTTAATTTTTAACTCTCATGGTTACAAAATACTTTTTGTATTTACTGAATCCTCTGAAAGTAGCCGGGCAATGTTTAATAATATGTTCCTTCAACTACCACTTTGGGTTGCAAAGCAGCCAGAAAGAATTTGAACTCAAATCTTTCTAGATCTTCAACTTAACAGCAGCATCAAGGTCATGGTTTGCTATTGCTGTGAAAGTGGCATTAATTAATCAAATGGCTTTTGCAAATAAAAAATGCCATTTTACCCCCAAGTACATACTGACCACATTCTGAATAAATCGAATGTGGAAAAATAATCCAATCACTAACTGGTAATATATTACTTGAAATTACTGTGTCCTACTTAACCAGATAGTTTTTTTAAGAATCTAAGTGAAAACAAAACCAAAACCACATAACCCACCAGACCTAAACACGTGAATGAATTCACAGATAATGTTATACTGGTAACTTCTAAAGAATGAAAGAGAAGTGATTTTAAAATTGTGGGACTACTATAATAATTTCTAGAAAGTTAATAATTACCTTTGGAACAATCGGGTGAACAATGACTAGCTGCAAAACAAGTTCCCCTACCCCCTCACATTCAGGGGCAATATCGTAACCTCTCTATTTCTAACACACTGTCTCACACTTCAATGAGGTGAACCAAGAGCATAAGATTTGTTTCCTGACTTTCGGCCATGACAGTAGAACCAGAAGAGCCAGCTGTCTGCTTCTCTTACTTTAATAACAATGCCTTTGTCTTCTGGGAGTCCTCACCTGGTTGAGTTTGATGTATTCCTGTTCATAAATTTCAGCAAGACTCAATTTGCTCTTCTCATGGTCTAACGTTAAACGTTTTTTATATTCATATGCATCCTCCTTAGGTTTTTCTTTACGTACTACATCATCCCAAGCCTGAAATATGAAAGGCACAAGGACCGTAAATTAACAAAATCTATCATTTCTTTCTAAGCTCACTTAAGACTCTTCCTCTGGAATATTTATTACCATTCCAGGGTAAGCAAATTGCAGCAAAAAGTAATTACTTTCAACCTGTAAAATGACTATTCAAGTCACCAAACATAGGTATTATGAAAAATAAAGAGGGCATTACTTAAGTATTCTTTTTAGTTCTTGTTTTAAATGCACCTTTCTCCTCGTTACCACCTTTAATTCCACATTTCCCCATCAAGGTTTGTTTACAAGTCAATACTTGAGTTTCTCATTTCATTTCAAATTTAAGGATACTCTGCATACAGTACCCACCCTTCAAACTCTTCGTATTTTGAGCAAACACTATACACATTTTAAAGCCATCTCTTATTGTACGTGTCATATGCCCAATTTTATTCGAAGTTTACAAAATAAAATCAATTCTTAAACAAAAACCTTGCTAGGTTTTTAACATTTGAAAAAAATAAACCCTTTGTCACACTGTGCCCAGATACTGTGTGCCAGATGAAAGGTCCCAAGTATGACCCTATCAAGTCAGAATCAGTCACCACGCCTGTCATCCTCTACCAGTTTCACCGGGCGCCACCAGGCAGATGAGCAAGGCACAGGAAAGACTGGCAGTGGCTCTGGCTCCCCCTTCTCCTCAAGCACAAGGCTTTCCAGAGCTCTAGTGAAAGGCAGTGCCTCACACAACAAAAGAAAGATAGTGCATACTTAAGCAGTAGTAGCCTTCAGAGTAGATTTAAGCTTTAAATAAAGAACTGATATAAAAAAAATTTCTACGAAAACAATGAAGAGTGTTGGTCCTGCTCCCAAAATACTCATATATTATTTCTAAAAATTCCAGTGAATTTTAAGTTCAGTTAAATTTCATTCTTACTGACCTGATCTCTTATCCTCTGCTTAATGATATCTTCCAGTTGAAGGGTGGTTTCCTCTGTAATCACAGGAGCTAAAGGAAACAGAACATGTACTCACGAGGTAGGTATACACTAGACCAGAGGTTCTCAAAGGGTAGTCCTTGAACCAGCAGCATCAACATCTGGGAGCTTGTTAGAAATGTGAATTCTTAGGCTCTACTCCACACCACCTGAATCAGAAGGTGGGGGGACAGGGCCACCTATCTGTGTTTAACTAGCCCTCTCATGCTCCCTCTAGTTTGAGAACCACAAAAGTAGAGTATATCCAGTAATCAGTGCTAACACTTTTAGTCCATGCACCTGGGTACTCACCCTCTTTTCCAATCTCTCTAGAACTGAATAAAATGGAAATTCATTTTGATTTCACAGGTACAAGAAAGAGTTTGATGAGATGACCAGGGTTCCTGGCTAGAGTTCACAATTTCGTCAGTAGAAAATGATACCAGGCATTGTATACAGGTCACTAGCAGAAATGATTATGGATTTAGGCATGAATTAGCATAACAGTAATTCCTGGGTAAATTAACAGTACTGTGACTGTATAAGAGAATGTCCTATTTCTTAGAAGATACATGTAAACGTACTTAGGCATGAAGTGTCATAATATTGGTAAATTACTTTTAGATGATTCAGGGGAAAAAAGTACACACAGATAATCACATATATACATAGGGGAAGGAAAACAAATATGGCAAAATGTTAACGATTGGTGAATCCAGCTGAATAGCATATATGTGTTTGTCGTACTATTTTGTCAACTTTTCTGTATGATTGCAACTTTTTAAAATAAAAAGTTGGGGGAAAAGAAATATCATTTCAAATCTTCCTATGAAATAAAGTCATAGAAAACACATGCAAACGAACATCTGCAGGAGCCCCATGGGCTCACGTACCCATGCGGACTGCATGGTCAAAGTGCAGAGTCTCTTCTAGAAGGCTGTTCTCTGGTCGCTTTTGAGCTGTCACTTCCCCTTGAAGCTGCCAAGGTTTTTTTTCCAACAGCTCTTTTTCTAAAGATGCAATTTTTTCATTCATCTAAGAAAGAAACAAAAAGTTATTACACATTTAGGAAATAAGCTTATAGCTGAATAAAAGCAACTACTTTAAAAGCACAAAAGCGGGGTGCCTGGGTGGCTCAGTCGGTTAAGCATCCGACTTCGGCTCAGGTCATGATCTCATGGTCCATGAGTTCGAGCCCCGCGTCAGGCTCTGTGCTGACAGCTTAGAGCCTAGAGCCTGTTTCGGATTCTGTGTCTCCCTCTCTCTCTGACCCTCCCCCATTCATGCTCTGTCTCTCCCTGTCTCAAAAATAAATAAACGTTATTAAAAAAAAAAAAAGCACAAAAGCAAGAAATGTATTATTTCTCAATACATTTTTGTTTTTTCTTGCCACCATTTTATTATTAAGCCAACAGTAACTTCCTATTCTTAACACCTGAGGTGGGATGAGGCACTGCAGATGACTTCTTTCCCTCACTGATTTGAAATGCCATGTTTATAACATACTAAATTCCCCCAGAAGATTCTGGACAGATTTCTGGGCTCTGTTCTAGTCAAATGATCTATCCATTCCCAAGCCACTATCAATTTTAACTATTAGAGCATTCCAAAATTAATTTTTATTTGGACATTAGACTTCACACCCCCAATCCAAATTATTTCTAACTTTTAGAAGACATCTATAACTTTTTATTTTTTTAATTTTCATTTCTTAAAAAATTTTTTTTGTTTTATTTTTTATATTTGAGAGAGAGAGACAGAGAGACAGTAGGGGAAGGGTAGGGAGACAGAATCTGAAGCAGGCTCCAGGCTCTAAGCCGCCAGAACAGAGACCAATGAGGGGCTTGAACTCACGAACCACGAGATCATGACCTGAGCTGAAGTCAGACACTCAACTGACTGAGCCACCCAGGCGCCCCTATTTTTTTTTTTAAGTTTATTTGAGAAAGAAGAGCATGTGCAAGCACGAATGGGGGAGGGGCAGAGAGAGGGAGGGAGAGAATACCAAGCAGGCTCCATGCTGTCAGGGCAAAGCCCAACACAGGGAACGATCTCACAAACCATGAGATCATTACCTGAGCCAAATGCTCAACCGACTAAGCCACCCAGGCAGCCCTATAATGACTTTACAGTGTAGAAAATGCCAGCCTGAAAGCTACCTTACTGAATTCCCTTGTTTTTCTAATAGCTTTCAGTTCATCTACTTAGGTTTTTCTAGTATCCTTTGCAAATATTAGTGCTCATTTCAGTTTTCCTTACCTTGTATCTCTTTCTACTGTAGTTGCACTAACACTCCCACAAGGATGTTAAATAACAGTGGTAAAGGTAATAGTGGACATTTTGTCTTACTCTTCATTTTAAAGGGCTACTTCTAGAATTTTACCACTGAGCATGATGGCACCTTTTGGTTAAATGCATTTGTATTTCACTGCAGGTGAAAAAAAATTAAGGATGGATACTAAATTTCATCAAATGTCTTTTTTTAAGTTTATGTATTTTTGAGACAGAGAAAGAGCACATGTATGTAGGGGAGGGGGAGGGAGAGACTCCCAAGCAGGCTCCACAATGACCAATGACAGTGTAGAACTGGACATGGCGCTCAATCCCACGAACCTGGAGATCATGACCTGAGCTGAAATCAAGTCAGATGCTTAACTGAGCCAGCCAGGTGCCCACATCAAATGTCTTTTTGACATATATGGAGAGAACCATACAGTTTTCTCCTTATCCTGTTACAACCAAGAATTACGTTAATAGATTTCTTATTCCTAAATCAAGAATGAGGCCCATTTGGCTGTGGTGTTGTCAGTCTTTCATTATGCTATTTGGAATATTCACATCACTATTCATAAATGAAACTGTGTGTATGTGTTTTAATGTCAGGTTTGGGTATCACGTTATTAATAGCTTCACAAGAAAAAAAGTCTGGAAGCTTTACTTTTTGTACGTGGAAATTGATTAAACAACATTACTTCTACTTCTTGAAAGTTTGATATAATTCCCCAATAAAACTAAACCTGCTTGTCTTTATCTTAGGGAGGATATAGGGAGGGAAAGACACTAATTCAATGAAATTTCTTATTTTGTTTCCTAGTGCTTCCCCACCTCCTCCTTTTTTAAAAAAAAAATATTTATTTTTGGGAGAGTGTAAGTGGGGGAGGGGCAGAGAGAGGGGGACAGAGGATCCAAAGCAGGCTCTACGCTGACAAGCTGACAGCAGCAAGCCCAACGTGGGGTGTGAACCCATGAACAGCGAGATCATGATCACGATCTGAGCTAAAGTCAGACGCTCAACCAACTGAGCCACGAGGTACCGGCCCCCCACTCCCTCCTTTAAATCTATCTCTTTGGGGACAATCTGACAATCATAGATTTAACTCAGATTCTCTTTTGCTAATAATTCTTTTGATATCCTTGGTATATTTATTTGCCTATTCTCATTTCTAATTGAGTGATATAATTTTAAGGTGGTTAAATGACACAAATAACTGGAGCCAGGCTGTTATCTATTATTTGCAAATGACACTTCATTTGCCTGAAATCATTTCACAAGGAGATAATTTTTATCAACTTTAGAAAATGTATTTGAGATGGCATTAAAATTCAGGTATGTGGAGCCATCCACAGAGCATCTGAAAGAAGCAGTATCCTTAAGAGCAGCTGAAAGAGCTAAAAAGAGAGGTTCACAAGACAGCTAATTAGAAAAAACATGCCACTAGGTATAAAGAAACCAGGGACAAAGGGAAAAAAAAACAGCTTTTAACACAAACTGAAAGTCAAAGGGTGGGAAATGCAGCACTGATTTTTACAAATTAGCTACCTTCCACGAGGGGATCTGGATATGGTGTGCTGTAGGGAATAGCAGCAAGATTTTTGTTTTGTTTTTAAAAGATAATTAAGCATTCAGCCAAGAAAAACAGTGTACATTAGTTATCTGGGAGTCCCATAGTCCTGGTAAGTATATATGAAATTCCTTCAATTCTTAATCATTACCTTTTCCTGTCTTTTCTCAAAAGAGGATTTAACTTCATCAGAATCCTTCTGTACATTTAAGATATTTGTATCCTCATTTTCCTCATCATCTGGCAAAGCAAAGGTCACTCTTTTTGAGGTTTCTTTATGTTGCTTACTGTCTTCACTTTCTTCAAAGTCATCATCTTCATCCCTATAAATACCAAAACACTTATGAAAAACAATAATACACCACTTTTCATTAGGAAAACAAAACTTATTTTCTAGTAATTTAAATTCTTTTGTATACCTAATGCAAATAAATATTCAGAATTCCAAAGTCATTCAGTTATTAAGGACCAGAAGGTATTATTTCAGTGAAATAGAACAAAAAGTGTACAATATATAGAAAATATTCCTCAATCTATAGTACAAACTTATCTCACAAAAATAACAATAAGGTATTTTTATTGGCACAAAAAGCAAATAAATAAAGATCTGATTGCTGGTGACATTTATCTTCATTAGATGATCTCTAATGACTCTTTAAATTCAGAGACTTTCTTCTGGCTACCCTGAGACTATCTGACGTTAGAGAATATAGCTTTTTAGGATAAACATATTTGACAACTATGAGTACACACATATAATTGGACAGTTCTAGCTTACAATGTAAGGGACTCAAACTACTCACGTTTCAGAAATGCTTTCTTCTTCTTCTTCTTCTTCTTCAGCAATTTCTTTGTCTTCTTCCTTTGGATCCAGTTCATCATCATGAACACTTGCTAGATCTTCATCACTTTCAACTGGATCAAAGAAGTCTTTGTATTTCAGGTTTCTGGAACTTTTACCTGACTAAAATGAAAAGACTTTTCAAACTTCTGACTAAGGAGAAAAACACATTAAATCATGCATATATGTGTATGCATATTTTTTTTAAAGACTTTTTTTTTAACGTTTATTTTCGAGAGTGGAGGGGGGGGGGGGGGGGGGGGGGGGGGCAGGGGGTGGGGGGG
>NW_024412416.1:21405654-21435076 GCF_014898765.1 Herpailurus yagouaroundi | reverse complement strand
GCGGGGCTCAACTCACAAACCGTGAGATCGTGACCTGAGCCAAAGTCGGACGCTTAACCGACTGAGCTACCCAAGGGCCCCTGTGTATGCATGTTTTATAAGGAAAACTGGCAACTACAACACTACTATAAAACTGTAAGAACTACTAGACCGTAACAAACTGGAAGGAAGTATTGATTCATTATATTCCTAACCCTAACTATAATTATTTCCAAGATATCTCAGCTTAAAGTAAACAGATGCCTTCCTTTCACTTATTATCATTTTTAGTGTTTGGTGAAAATATGTTTAAGGGAAATTCTGAATACCTCTAACATGTGTGGTTATGGTTGTTAAGCTACAAAAGAAATATTTTGTGATAAGCTTTGGTTTAATTTTTCCAGTCCAGTTTTCAACAGATCTAAATACTTCACTCGTGCCCTGATGAGTTTTGAGGTATTTGAAACTTCTTCTCAAGAAACAGAACAGAATGAGGTAGAAAGTCCTCTTTCTCTCCTCTCCCAAGACTTTACCTTAGGTTTTTGACTTCCAAGCAGTTCTCCTTCATCTTCATCAGAATTGACGTCTTCAAAAAAATCAATATCTTCCTCCTCATCACCTTTTTGTTCCTCTTCTTTTTCCATGTTTTCTAAAAAGGTCTCCATTTCAGATAGTTTGAAAAATTTATCATCTACTATGGACTTCTCTCTTGGTTTCCTAGGCACTTTGTCTTGCACCTTGCTTTGCTCCTCCAATTTGCTGATATCAAAATCAAGATCAGAATCTTCATCACTGAAAACTGGACTTTTCCTCAGATCAATTGTGCTTGAGTTTTTCGTTTTCTCATCCCCTGTAGGATCATCACCACTCAGGTCGGCCACTTCTTCCTCCTCCAAATCTTGTTCGAGGGCCTCCTGGCCATCAGCCTCCACCTCTGACCCATCCTCTTCACACTCCTGCTCTTCATTCTCTGGAAAAAGACTGATGTCTTCGTCTTTAATGGTTTTACTAACTGCATCCTGGAAGTATTGTAAAATTGGTTCATTTTGCAATTCTAGTTGTTGCCAAATCTGCTCATCATCAAAATTCTCTATCACCAGTTTTTTTAAAGGACTTCCGTGGATTCTGCCATTCTCTAGTGTTTTGTTAAAATCATAAAGTACTTTTGTTAATGAAGTGAACTTTGATGCCAATTCATCTTGAATCCTATTAAGGGGGCATGGGGAGGAAGTTTAAAGAGATTTATAATTATAGATAACAATTTCACAGCACTGTGAATTAGACAAAAAAAGCCCAACTCTTGTGCAAAACCAAACTTGAATGAAATATCAATTTTAAGTATAGATCCTGGCTCCCAAGAGTATATTATCTTGCAGATGAGCCACATTAACATATAAAAAAGAGTCAGCTAAGTGTCGGTGAATCTGCTGTATGGATTTTAGACAGGGAAACTACTACACACCTCTTTGCCTCAAGATATATAGTGAATCTTAGTCTTAAAAAGCTCAACTCTGCTATGTTATATGCCACTCCATCATTCAGTCAGCCAATGGTCAAAACTTGCTTTGGCAAGAGTGTCAGAGACTACCTCTCTGAAGATGTGACGTCTGAGATGACACCTGTACATAAGGAGATAGTCTTTCAAAGCTGTGGAAACATTATCTTCTAAGTAGAGGAAAAAGTGAGAATAAATTTCCTAAGATGGAAATGAGCGTGGTGAGTCTGAGGAACAAAAATGCCAGCATAGCTGGAGTGTGATGAAGGAGGCAGAAGGTTAGGGAGGTAGATGGGAGGTGAATCGGAGGTGAATCGTTCAGGGCTCAGAGGTAAGAGTTTGCCATTCTAAATATAAAGAGAAGCCATCAGAAGATTTTAAGCAGAGGAGCAAAATGATAGAATTTACACTCTGGAAAGATGGCCAGTAGAGGAAACGTTACAAAAGTACAGTGATTAGGTTGATGAAGAACTGTGCAGGGGTTAGGGGAACAGATTCTGTGAGAAGCAGTCGAATTCAGAATACAGTCTGGAGACAGCACCGACAGAATTGGCTGATGAATTACATGTAGAAATGAGAAAAAAGGAAGATATCAAAGAAGTAGCTTAGTTATATGTCTGAACAACAGAAAAAATAGAGCTGCCATTTGCTGAGATAGGGGAGGCAGGGGTGGAGCATGGGGAAAAAGTATCACGGAGGGCACTGTACAGGAAATTAAATAGAAACAACAGCTCATTTTGCACATATTAAATTTGAGATGCTGAAAGAATATGTGGCTGTAGTTGCTGTGAGCCTGAAGCTGAAGGGAAAGGTCGGGTTTGAAATACAAATCTGAGAGCCATACTTTCATACAACGCATTTTAAGTCCTTCAACACAATACAAAGAGCTTATGCTGGCAAGAGATATGAAAGACAGTCCTAATTCTCAAGAAGCTCATCGTGGAGGTGGACAGCCAAGCGACAAACTTAATACTTCCAATGAAGGATATGGATAAGTAAGCACTGGGTGGATTGAGAGCATATTGGAGAAAAGAACAACCAATCTAGGGTGCACGCGCCTGTGTGTAAAGAGTCGGGGGGGGGGTGCATTAAGACTCAATGGAAGCCTCTGGGCATTAATAACTGAGCTTAGTTTGGTTAGCACACGACTCGGAAATCTGCACTGTACAGCTTTCAACAACTTTAAAATTTTTGATAGGCTAAGGGTGCGCCAAGTAAATGAAATTTGGGAAAAAGAGGTGTACGCTTCCCTTTATCTTCCCCCTACTCCAGAATTCGCTGGGGGCCATGAGTCCGCACCCACGCTGAGACCCGGGCTTCACCCAGAGTCCGGCTCTGCTCACTTACGTGAGGAAGCACTCTGGCCGGCCGGTGGCTTTACCAACCTCCTTCAGACACCGCTCCAGGGCTCGTCGACGCCAGACCCGCGGGGCCATTGCTGTCCGCAACTCTCCACACAGCGCCGCATGTAAAGGAAAAGCGCTGCCCGGAAACCGCGCCACACAGACGCGCCTCGCGCAGCCTAGACCCTGGAGGCGAAGGTTCCGTCGCTCAGAAGTTCCGGACCCACCCCCTACCAGAGTCAATGGCAGTGCAAGAACTTTCACTGGGCCACTGATCTGTTCTAGCGCTTTTGAACTTTCTCCAAACTTTCTGTTTCGTAGTCCTGAGGGGCTCATAGGGGTGACGCCCCCTCGGTTTAAGTTTCCTCTTTAGACGCACTGGGGAGCTCGTCCGCTACACCACAAGAACACAGCGACGCTCACCACGCCCCCCCCCCCATCATCATATGCCCCGCCCCCGGTCGGGTTGCCCTGCCCCTCGCCCGAGCTCCTCTCCCACTCTGACGCACCTCGGGAAAGAGTGGGTCGCTTCTCAAGATGGCGAGCCTACTGAAAGCGGTGGCGGCTGTTTCGGGCGCAGTAGGTGAATACCCTGTGCGGCCGGGGTTTGCCGGGGGGTGGGGCGCGCGGGACGCGAGGCCGGGGGCTGGAGGAGGCGGCGGGTGCCCAGAGCAGCCACATCCTCTGCACTCTGTCTCCCCGCCCCCAGGAGGCGCGTTCCGTGGTCACTGTCTGCACCTGTAGGCAGGAGGTATATCCAAGGAACGTCTCCGGTTAGCGTGGGGTTTCCATATAGTATTTGATTCTCACCGCCACCCTGGGAAGTGTGTGCAGTTGACGTTGCCCCTCTTTATAGGTGGCTCCCAAAGAGGCGAGGGAACCTGCTCAAGGGGACTGACAGCAAGGCCGGGACAGAAGTAGATGAAGTGAATGCCATAGGGACAGTGAGTTTTAGCTTTACAGTGCACCATGAGAGATTGGGGAGAAACTAGAAAGAAGGGCAAATAGTTTAAAAAAACGTAAACTGAACTCCCAAGTACTTCCAGTATCCTGCTGGGAACACTTGGAGGTCAGTTGTGTAAATACCAAAGGAGTGTTTTTCCTTTCGTGAAGTAATATATTTACTATCTTGTATGTAAACAGGAAAGATAAAGGCAGACGGATCTGGAAGGTTGCTTGAGTCCTCTACACCTCCATTAAAAAAAAAAAAAAGCTGGATAGAATCAGTAATGACAGATACTCAAGTTTTCTGACTCCCAGGCCACCCTCTTTCTCTCTTTTTCTTTTTTCTCCTTCATCAGAGGGCCACTATTTCCCTTAATCTGAAATTCCCTGTTAGGAAGAGTGCCAAGTGGTAATGTTTCAGAGTTACTCCTGGACATTTGTCCTGAAGCCTTCAGCTTAGCAACCTTCAAAAAGTGTTCAAGGGGACGAATCTTTAATAATGTTAGGCCTCTCTGCTAGATAGTTCTCTCTGTGTCTAAACTTACAGTTCTAGTCTTCCTTTGAAGTCCCGTCTCAAACCGAAGCAGTTCTTTATCGATCACTGTAGTCTTTCTTACCAGTCACAACGTTTCATTTGCATTTATCATGGCAAGTCACCAGGGCTAAGTGACAGCCACATACAAAGAAGTGCACCTTAATAGTTTAATTGTCTCAGCACTTAGCAGTTTAAAGAGGTGATGTGTATACATGAAAAAATATTGTAACAGGCTGAGCACACCTTGTTGAAATGAATCTAATTAATAGGTGATTCTGAGGTTCTTACAATAACACACCTTCCTAGCCTGCCCTTCCTCTCCTTGGTAAAATACAAACAGTATCTTAGCTCACACACAATTGCAAGTAACCCTTTGCAAAAAAAAAACCTCGTAAGACAAAGAGTCATCTCTCATTATCTCTGAGAAAGCCATCTGGGGGCACCTGGGTGGCTGGATCAGTTGGTTGGGCGTCATAGTCTTGATTTCAGCTGAGGTCATGATCCAGGGTTGTGAGATCCAGCTCCCACACCCTGGACTGTGTCATGGTCTAGAGGGTTGTGTACTGCACTGTCATCCCCTCTGCACGCCCTGCACACTCTCAAGGCTTTCTGCCCCTGCCAGTGCCTAATTCCCACTGCACACCATCAGTTGCCAATCCCCTGCTCCCTGCCTGCACTCTGGAGGGTAACAACCCTCAACCAGCTCTGGCCTGCCTAAACCCACCAACTTCTCTGCTATTTGCTGGCTGAATCATACCTTCTCCCATAAAGTCTGAACCCCTTCCAAGATTGTCCCTCAAGTATTCTTGCTCAGCTCTAAGGTATCACACAGAGTTTCCTTATATCTCACAGTTGCTATTTTATCATAGTTAATCATCCCTTTTACCAGATACTCCTTGTTTAACAATGTGTCATTTCTACCTCTTGGTTAGACCTAGACTATGACAGAATTGGTCTTGGGAGTGGTCCTAGGAGGTAGACCCCTAAAGACCGGATTTGGGGATTGGTTTGGTCATGCTCTTAACCTTGAGTGCAGTGCTGAACTTGCCAAAGGTGGGTGGTAGGATGCCAGTAACCCATGGCATACAGTTGCATCACAATTAATCAAGGTATGAACTGTGGTTGACAGATGAAGTGGCAACAGAAACATGTAATTTGTGAACCCAAGTAGCTGCCATGCTTGACTCTTACGGCAGTAGTGACAACTGTAAGGCCTGTGATGTGGCCTGGATCCTTCTGAGTGCACTTGAGTGCTTACAGGCAGGAAATGACAAACTGATGGGGCGCCTGGGTGGCTCAGTCAATTAAGTGTCCGACTTCAGTTCAGGTCATGATATGGTTTGTGAGTTCGAGCCCCGCATTAGGCCCTGTGCTGACAGCTCAGAGCCTGGAGCCTGCTTTAGATTCTGTGTTTTCCTCTCTCTGTGCCTCCCCTACTCATACTCTGTCTCTCTTTCTCTCAAAAGTAAAGAAACATTAAAAAAATTTTTTTTAAAAAGAGGAAGGGAATGTAACTTCCAACAAGTCATACATTTATTGCAAGAACTGAGTACTAATATACATTTTTAAAAAAAAAATTATATAGACATCTTGTCATAGAGAAAAGTAAAATGAAAACAGTGTTCTGCAAAGGCTGGCTTTGATTTATCCTCCTATTTCAGATGCTTCAACCGTAAATAACCCCACTTTTTCATTTATCATAGTTAAATATACATAACAAAATTTGCCATTTTAACCATATTTAGGTGTACAGTTCAGTGACATTAAATACAGTTGACCCTTGAACAACACAGGTTTGAACTGCATGGTCCAATTACACTCACAATTTTACAATATAGTACTGTAAGTATATTTTCTCTCTCTTGGTTTTCTTAATAACATTTTCTTTTTTTCTAGCTTACTTTATTGTAAGAATATATAGTATATACATTACATACAATGTATAAAACGTGTTAATCAACTGTTTATGTTATCAGTAAGACTTCCAGTCAACAGTTACGTTTTGGGGTAGTCGAAAGTTACATGTGGATTTTCAACTGTGTTGGGGGTTGGCACTTTTAACCCCCCCCATTTTGTTCAAGAGTCAACTGTATTTCTGTATTGTGCAACCATCACCACTATCCATCTCCAGAACTTTTTCATCATCCCAAACTGAACCTCTATACCCATTCAACAATAACTCCCCCATTATCCTCTTCCCCTAGCCCTGGCAACCACTATAAAACTTTCTCTCTATGAATTTGACTACTCCAGATACTGTATATACAATATTATACCTTTGCATATCTTGTTTGAGGAAACGTAACACATTTAGAAAGCCAGTCATCAGAAGTGCCTTCAAGATGGTTCGTAAGAAGACCATATATTTTGAGCATTCAACAAGTGGATTTCACAGCATCGTATAATATTTTTGAATTATACAATATTCATCCTTTTGTGACTGGTTTATTTCACTTAGCGTGTTTTTAAAGCATGACACTTATGTGTCAGAACTTCATTCCTTTTTAAGGTTGACAAATATTCCATTGTAAGTGTACACCACATTTTATAATTTTCATCTGTCAGTGGACATGGGTTATTTCCACATTCTGGCCATTGTGAATAATACATGTATGAACATGGATATATAAATATCTCTTCAAAAGCCGGTTTTCAGTAGTGGGATTGCTGGATCATGTGGTAATTTTATGTTATGACTCCATCTTTAAGGAACATAATACTTCACAGAAAAATAGGAGAAGCTCAGAAAAATGAATGCTGTCAAGCACACACAGTAAATTCCAGTTTGGCTTGCAAAGGATTGGCTTCGTGAAAAGGTTAGTTTTAAAAATGGAAGTTGAACCAATTAGGAGACAACAGTGGGCAAGTTATAGGACTGTGAGGAGACATTTACTTTTATTATGGAGTCATGTGTAAGTGGGGTAACAGAAACATGGTCTGTTTGCTGACTGTGATGAATAAAAAGTTATTCCTGACCATAGTTTGTTTTATTTATTTATTTATTTATTTATTTATTTATTTATTTATTAAAAAAATTTTTTTTTCAACGTTTATTTATTTTTGGGACAGAGAGAGACAGAGCATGAACGGGGGAGGGGCAGAGAGAGAGGGAGACACAGAATCGGAAACAGGCTCCAGGCTCCGAGCCATCAGCCCAGAGCCTGACGCGGGGCTCGAACTCACAGACCGCGAGATCGTGACCTGGCTGAAGTCGGACGCTTAACCGACTGTGCCACCCAGGCACCCCTGACCATAGTTTTAAGTAGGTCGAAAATATTATATGATGCTGTGAATGCTGTGAAATCCACTTGTTGAATGCTCAAAATATGTGGTCTTCTTACCAACCATCTTGAAGGCACTTCTGATGATTGGCTTTCTAAATGTGTTACATTTCCTTGAACAAGATATGCAAAGGTTCAGACTTAACAACTTATTACATGTTCTAAATTAGATTATGTAAAGTTTGTACAACTTTGAAAATATGTAAGAAGACATTGAATTGTACACTTCAAATGGGTGATCCTTATAGTGTATAAATTATATCTCAATAAGATGTTAGCAAGACCTTATTACAAGTGATTGTCACAATTCTGTGAAACTTTATGTACAAATTTAACATACAGTGTCTTTAAACAGTAAGAACCATTAATGCATTTGAGTATAGACAAACTAAACCTTTACTTATTTGGAGCCAATGTTTGGAAAGCCTGGTGTCTGAAATAAATGGATGGAAGGAAATGCAATGTTATTTTTAAGGAACGGCACTAACAGTATTTAGCAAGAGCCAGTATTGAGGGACAGATAGGAATCAGAGTTAACACACACACCAGATTTGGTAACATATCTATTTCTTGCATATCAGATTTCCTGATAGGTGGGCGTCATTTGTTTTATAAATCTGTAGATACTCATCTTTGCAATCCTATTGGATTTTTAACGCTCCTGTTTTTAAATATCTGATGTATTTATTCATATATTTGTACATTGTAGTTTATTGTGAAACTATGTGGAATAGTCACACATTACACATTATAGAGTTCAAAGTAATGCAGTTGTACCTTTCTGAGATGGAAGACAGAGAAACGTAAAGCTACACTTGTAAATTCCAACCAGTCAGAGGTCAACCTTAAATAAAAATATCTTTTAAAAGTTGCCAAGGACTTGGGGTACCTGGGTGGCTTAATCAGTTAAGCGTCCAACTTCAGCTCAGGTCTTAATCTTGTAGTTCATGAGTTCGAGCTCTGTGTCAGGCTCTGTGCTGACAGCTCGGAGCCTGGAGCCTGCTTCAGAGTCTCTCTCTCTCTCTCTCTCTCTCTCTCTCTCTCTCCCCCTCTCCCCCCTCTCTCTCTTTCTCTGTCCCTCCCCTGCTTGTTCTCTGTCTCTCTCAAAAATAAACAATAAATATTTTTTTAAAAGGAAACCTTTTAAAATAAAAGTTGCCAAAGGCAAAGGAGAAAGTATAACTTTTTAAAGGTTCACAGACTTTTCAGAAATCATTTTTTAACGTTTATTTATTTTTTTGGGACAGAGAGAGACAGAGCATGAACGGGGGAGGGGCAGAGAGAGAGGGAGACACAGAATCAGAAACAGGCTCCAGGCTCTGAGCCATCAGCCCAGAGCCCGACGTGGGGCTCAAACTCACGGACCGCGAGATCGTGACTTGGCTGAAGTCAGACGCTTAACCGACTGCGCCACCCAGGCGCCCCTCAGAAATCATTTTTTATTAAATGTCTACAAGGATCTATATCACGGTACCCCTTTATTCCATGTTTCCTGCTCCAGTTTGCTTGTTCTACAAGATTTCACATTTTGCCCATAGCATCATCCCGTTGTTGTTGTTTTAAGGTAATTCACATAACACAAAATTCTTGAATGTACAATTTAGCAGCATTTATTACATTTATCATGTTGTGCAACCTTCACCTTTATTTATTCCAAGACATTTTCCCCACCCCAAAAGGAAATCTCATGCCAGTTCAGCCAATCCCCATTCCCTTCTCCCTCTAGCCCTTGACAACCACTATCCTGCTTCTTGTCTCTGTGGACTTCCCCATTCTGGATATTTTATATAAATGGAGTCATACAGTATATGACCTTTTATGTCTGACTCTGTCATTTCACATAATGTTTTCAGGGTTCGTCCATGTTGTATCATTGCTTCATATCCATTGTATGGATAATATTTCGTTGTACGGCTATGAATCATCTCCCATTGCTTGGCTATTGGGGAATAGTGCTGTTGTGAACATTTGTGTCCAAGTTTCTGTTTAAGTCATGTTTTCAATTATTTTAGGTACCTAGGAGTGGAATTTCTGAGTCATATACTAATTGTATATTTAACTTTTTGAGTTTTTCAAACTGTTCCATGGCAGCTCTGTCATTTTACATTCTTACCAGCAATGTAAAAAGCAGATTCCAATTTCTCCATATCCTCATCAACAGGTTTTGTTATGGGCTTGAAATGGTATCCTGTTGTGTTTTTGATTTGCTTTTCCCTAATGGCTATGATATTGAGGATCTTATGTGCTTTTTTGGCTATTTTTATGTTTTTAACCCTTCATTTTTAAAAAATTTATTTAAGTAATTCTATGCCAATGTGGCATAGAATTATTTAATTCTTACCAGCATCCCTGTGTTTATTTTTACTCTATTCCTAAGGCTCAAATAAAACCAATATAGTGATATTTCTTTTTTCAAACTAGTTTACATTTCTAGAGATAAGATAAGCCTGTAGAGCCACAAAGTCTTGACTTTTACATTATATAAAGATGTTATTATCTATTTTTCCTAACATAGAGTGAAGATTCATTTTATGTTCTGTTAAAAAGAAACAGAACCAGTCATTCCAATAAAATTTTTCCTTTTCTCCCATTTCCAAATGGTAAGGTGGTTATGGAGAAAGACAGGCTATACTGAGGCTTCTAATGACATGACTTGCTTGGACTTCCTTTTCAGTGCCAGAGGTTTAGAAATGTCCCCCAAAAAACTGGTACAGTATGTAAAACTTTACCTTTGCTTGGACATTTTGTTTGTTCCTTTGAGATTTCTTTATGTCCCATTGCTAAGTAATAGGATGCCTGCCAAGGAAATACCAGTTGCCCCATCTCTTGTAGAGATAATACCGGTAAGGACAATTCAGAAATACCTAGACTCCGTATTGGACATACTCTTAAAATTTCACAGAGCAAAGGACTTCTCCATTTTATTCTAAAGCTCATTGGCCCTACCTACTGTGTTTTTTTTTTTTTATAGTACAAATACATTCTGTATCGAACTTTTGTTGTAAAATGCACAGATAGTAGAGATGCAAAGAAAGAAGGAAAGAGCAGTTTGACCAATGATTTTTTAGTTCTCATTTTTTAAATTTTAATTTTATATAGAACACAAGCAGGGGAGAGGGGCAGAGGCAGAGAGAGCGAGAATCCCAAGCAGGCTCCATGCCCAATGCAGTGCCTAGTGTGAGGCTCAAGTCCACGACCCGGGGATCATGACCTGAGCCAAAATCAAGAGTCAGCCACTCAACTGACTGAATCACCCAGGTGTCCCGGTTGTTAGCATTTTAAAAATTCACTACCACTGTGCCCTTGAGATAGTTTCTGCATGCCACTCAGCAAACAATTATTGTATGTCAGTAACAATAAGAATGGCTGAATTTGTTGTGTACCTGTTATATATGTCTGGCACTGTATTATATTTTTTACATCAAATATCTACACAACAAATTTAACAAGGTAGATGTTTGGTAGGTAGTACCAGAATTTTTTAAAAACTGAAATAAAATACAACAGAGTAGAAAATATCAGAGCACATCACATCTATTGAGGATTAGGTATGCCTTTCATGAAATTTACTTTCAATTGTACATTTATGTATGTGCTTACTAAGTTGGCATACGCTTGAATTTCATAATACAATGAGTCCATAGAACTGGGCTGTGTCAACCTATTGATAATGACACCCTTTGGATATTTCAGTAACCAATAATACAGGCTTGAGCATACCAGAAGACTATCTTAGGTGGAATTTTGCCTTCTGCTGACCTATGATGCATCACATTTGTCAAGCAGAGAACCATGCACTGGTTACCAGTCCCAGAGGAGGAATCTAAACACTTCTGCCCATTGCATCTTGGTATCAGAGTCGCCAAAGAAAACACAAGCACTGGATGGAACAATGCTTTACTTACATAGAAATGAGATAGGGCAAGATTATCTTTAATGGTGGGTGTTTGGTCCACCATCACCAATGGGTCTCTCCCAGTGGTCAGTGCAGGACAGTTTTCGCATGCCCCTCTTGTGTCACAGTACAAAGAACCCTGTTCCCTCTCTGCTGAGGACCGCTATAACAGGTTTGCCGTATGATGCACACATGTTAAGCTGAGACAAAAGAGCACTCACTGAGTCTGGAAGAGGGAAAGATATTCCCAGCACAGTGTGATACACAGGCTGTGTGGGCTCTTTATCTCTTGCCAAGGAACTTTTCATCCTTCTGTGGTTAAGTGGGGGTTAACATATGAGACTGCCTTTCCCCACAAGGTCTATGGTCTATAGTAGTGTTACTTTAATTTCCTTGTTATCAAAAATTTCAGTTAAAAGGAATTAACTATTTTTTAGCTCTGTGATACTAAGTACTATTTAAAGTATTTTCCATTAAGAGCTAAACCTAATTGTTTAGAATATGTGTTCTTCAATATGCTATTTTGTACTTTTTTTAAATTAAGTGATGTAGTTTTACAAGATTATTCTTAGACCTCATATATGTATACAGTTTTCATCTTGGGGAGAATCCGGCTCTTAAAGTCCAGTGTTTTGGGAACTGGGGAAACAGTAATCCACATGGAGGACACATTATAGGTCTCTTCAGTTTCTTAATGAAAGAAGTTTCTTCACATTCAGAAACAATTCTTCTCGTCTTCAAAATTATAAAAAGAAACAATAAGAAAAAACTGGTCTCAGAGGGAATTCTCATAAGTTTAAGGATCCTCAATGTTTGCTTGTCTTTCTTTTCTTTAGTAATCATTAAAATAAAATCTTATTAAAGAGCACTGTAATGGGCATGGCTTTAATACATATTGCAGAATATAAGACAAAAAATTGGTTATAGGTAGAGGAGAAAATTGCTTGTTCTCATCATTAAATGAGTATTGTGTCCCTGTCAGCTTCAAACTTACCCCTTGTGAAATACAGAGAATAGCAAGTTATTCTTTTTTTTTAAATTTTTAATGCTTATTTTTGAGAGAGAGAGAGAGAGAGAGAACGAACGTGAGTGGGGGAGGGGCAGAGAGAGAGGGAGACACAGAATCCAAAGCAGGCTCCAGGCTCTGAGCTGTCAGCACAGCCCAACAAGGGACTCAAACTCACGAACGCGAGATCATGACCTGAGTTGAAATCACACACTTAACCCATGGAGCCACCCAGGTGTCCTGCAAGTCATTCTTAATGCTGTGTAGCTGTCCTTGAAGTATTATCAATAAATAGAAATTGTTATGAAAAATGCCATCTTTGTTTTATATCTAAAAAGCTCACAATTAGTTTTTTAATTCCAGACAGTTGTTTCATGGCAGAGTGAGTAATTTTGACGTCATTTTTCCGTTAAACTCCCCAATTTAATTTCAGTAATTAAAACCAGAATATGTATATAAATAATGTTTATATGTATTAGTCATTTAGTTTTTTTTTTTTAATTAATTTTATAAATCCATCAATTCTCAAGAAGGCTATCAATGGCTTTTCAATTTTTCAGGGCTTTTTTCCAGACTTCAGACTTCAGCTCCAAAAGTAAAAGCTCTTTCCACATCACAGTCCTTGCATCAAGTGGCAGGTCCTGTGTGGAACCTGGGTCGACTCAATCATGTAGCAATTGCAGTGCCAGACTTGGAAAAAGCCAAGGCATTTTATGAGAATGTTCTGGGGGCCCAGGTAAGTGAGGTGGTCCCTGTTCCTGAGCATGGTGTATCTGTTGTTTTTGTCAACCTGGGAAATACCAAGATGGAACTGCTTCATCCACTGGGAAATGACAGCCCAATTGCAGGTTTTCTGCAGAGAAACAAGGCTGGAGGAATGCATCATGTCTGCATTGAGGTATTTCATTTTAATGTTTGGTGTTTCCAACTTCTCTTACAAAGTGTCTTTTACTTTTTAAGACCATGTATTGTCACTGTCATCAGAAACTGGTAGTAAGTTATTTAAAGGGAATGGTAATTCTGGTCTAACTCAAAGGTAGATCTATCAGTATATTCTCTTGCCCTATAGAAAATTATAAATAATAATAATAACATCTTTTATTGAAGTCTGGATTTAATGGCCACAATAAAGGCCACCAAAACTGCCAAAACAGATTTACATCTTTGCTGTAGTGTTTATTGATTATACATTACCTTCCATATAATAGGAATACAGCTGCTTTCACTATCACAAGGTGATTAGAAGAAGCAGGTGAAAAGACTTTATACAGTAAGAATTTCTGTATATATGCTAAATATTCTTATGATTATTTTCTATCCTTAAAATTCTAATACCTTGTTCCTTATTACAAAAGCAGTACATTTTCAATTACTGACCGTGATTTTTAAGACCTTTCAATCGCATCTGCTTACAATTCCCAAGAAAAACTTGAAATGTTAGATAAGAATATTCTCATTAGAGAGCCGGTATCTGTAGATATTCGTGTTCAGATAACTGCCTTTTGTAATATCGTCAATACTAATTATGCTTCGGTTTAAATTATTTTGATAGGACAATTCTTTTGACAAAAAAGAATGGCATAATTAATAAGTAGGCCTCGTTCCTAATGTAGAAAACAAAGAGGTTGACTGTAGAGGGAACTCAAAGGTTTATTCAGTTCATATTACAAACATATTTGAGAACCTACAATGTGTACTGTACTGAGAGTGGGATTTAGCGAAGAAGAAATGGACTGTGCTCACAGTGAGGAGGGGCAGCTGTTTAAACAAGCAATTACAGTATCCTTTGATAAGGAGAATTAACATACATGTCTTCTCAGTAACACAAATGAGGGAAAGGTTGATTGCCCCTGGCAGGTGGAAGAGGTGAGAACATACCACAGGGCATGAGTTATAATGAATGTGAAGGAATTCCTGAGGTCCACAGAGGAGGAAGTATTCCAGGCAGAGGGAATAGCATATGGAAAGGAATAGAGTTACTGTAACAACTGGCATTGAATCCTTTGGCTGTGTACGAAGTACTCGATGTGTATTATTTTCTTTAATTTTCATCGCTATTCTATGAGCTACTCTACTCACCTTCCTCAGGTGAGGAAACAGAGACTTGAGCAGTTAACTTTTTTATTTTTTATTTTTTTAAATGAAAACATTTTTTTAAATGTTTATTTTTGAGGGGCGCCTGGGTGGCGCAGTCGGTTAAGCGTCCGACTTCAGCCAGGTCACGATCTCGCGGTCCGTGAGTTCGAGCCCCGCGTCAGGCTCTGGGCTGATGGCTCAGAGCCTGGAGCCTGTTTCCGATTCTGTGTCTCCCTCTCTCTCTGCCCCTCCCCTGTTCATGCTCTGTCTCTCTCTGTCCCAAAAATAAATAAACGTTGAAAAATAAAATAAAATAAATGTTTATTTTTGAGAGAGAGAGAGAGAGAGAGAGAGCGAGCACAAGTGGGGGGAGGGGCAGAGAGAGAGGGAGACACAGAATCTGAAGCAGGCTCCAAGCTCTGAGCTGTCAGCACAGAGCCCAGCGCGGGGCTCAAACCCACCAACCATGAGATCATGACCTGAGCTGAAGTCAGACACTTAACTGACTGAGCCACCCAGGCACCCCTGAGCAGTTAACTTACCATAGACAAGTTAGTAGTAAGTGGCAAGGCTGAGGTTCAAACCCAGATTTGTTCTGATTCCAGGATCTGCATTGTTGGCCATGGTGCCAGATTGCCTTCATTGTATTGGTTGAGTTTAAAATTTGAGGTAAGGGAGCCATAAGATGGTATTATTTATTGTTAATATTTAACCTTTACCCCCTTTTTTAGGAGTTTAATTTTGGCTGCTGGTCTTTATTTTAGTAGACTTGAGGGTTTGTTTAAGACCTCTCCAGGATGAGGGGCGCCTGGGTGGCTCAGTTGGTTAAGTGTCCGACTTCGGCTCGGGTCGTGATCACACAGTCAGTGAGTTTGAGCCCCACGTTGGGCTCTGTGCTGACAGCTCAGAGCCTGGAGCCTGCTTCGGATTCTCTGTCTCTCTCTCTCTGCTCCTCCCCCACTCATGCGTGCTCTCTCTCTCTCTTACTCTTTCTCAAAAATAAATAAAGCATGAAAAAAATTAAAAGAAAAAGACCTCTCCAGGATGAGAGGCAGGATCATAAACCTTTGAATTCACTCTTCCCTCTCCCACACTACAGTGTCTGTGTCCTACATCAGAGAGCCCATGTCTTCAAAGGAAGCTGCTATGTGAGTTAGTTCAGTTTAAGTAAGAATAGTGGAAGTTCAGTAATGTAACGGCAAATTCAAAAGTACAGATTAAAAGGGGGAAATAAAAATGTATAGCAGTATAAAATGAAGATGTGTAATAGGAGAAGGTGTGAAAAGTTAGTTTTTGCTACGTTAGTATGACACCCCTCCCCCTGCCATTGCTCTCTGTTCTTTGTAAAAATTAAAGTGGCTTAACTAGATCGATCGATCGATCAATAGATAGATAGGAAATAGGTAGATAGGTAGGTAAGTAGATAGAATGATTTTATTTTTTCTGTTCTCAGTCTAAAAGCTAAGTGTCCTAGAGGCGAGTCCTGTAAGGAAAGGATCTGGAAATTACGCATATCACTCCTGTTCATGTCCCGTTGGCCCAAGCTTAGTCACATGGTATGGTTGGCTGCAAGTGCAGTCTGAGTCAAGCAGTTATGTGCCCTGCTAAAACTTGGGCTGTTGCTATAATTAAAAGGAGGAAAAGGTGGGGCACCTGGGTGGCTGTCAGTTAAGCATCGGACTTCGGCTCAGGTCTGATCTCACTGTTTGTGAGCTCGAGCCCCATGTCAAGCTCTATATTGACAGCTCAGAGCCTAGAGCCCGCTTCAATTTCTGTGTCTCCCTCTCTCTCTGCCCCTTCCCTACTCGCACTCTGTGTGTGTGTCTCTCTCTCAAAAATAAGTAAACATTAAAAAAATTTTTAAAAAAGGAGCAAGAGGAGAATGCATGTTGGAGACCACCAATCTATGCTGCACTTGGTAATTTTATTTTATTTTATTTAAAAATTTTTTTTTAACATTTATTTATTTTTGAGACAGGGAGAGGCAGAGCATGAACAGGGGAGGGTCAGAGAGAGGGAGACACAGAATATGAATATGAAGCAGGCTCCAGGTTCCGAGCTGTCAGCACAGAGCCCGACACGGGGCTAGTACTCACAGACCGCAAGATCATGGCCTGAGCTGAAGTTGGCCGCCTAACGGACTGAGCCACCCAGGCGCCCCTGCACTTGGTAATTTAAAAAAAAAATGGTATTGCCGAGATAGCATGACCCTTTTTCCGAATGAAGATATGCTATAGGATGTTAACATTAGAGAGTTAGTGTTACCTGCTGCAGCAGTATGTGAGATCAAGTTGTCATCACATGCAGGGGTTTGATTCCCTGACTCACCAAATGGAACAAAATTCCCTGCCTATACTTGAACAGGACACACTTTTGCTGAATAAAGCCACTGAGATTTCAGGGTAAATTATTTTAGCACAGTGTAACCTAGTCTATTCTGGCTAATACAACTTGGGTCTGAAATTGCCTTCTACTGAAAGTACAAAAAGGGATAGAATTGGTCAGAAAATACTTCCTTGGTCATTAGAGTTACTGTTGCCATTGATACGTATTATCCCACAACTTTGGGGTGGCAAACAGCAACTATTTGATTTTGGTTAGGATTTTGTGGGTTAGGAGTTTGGGGGAAGGCTCTGCCTGGCAGTTCTAACTTGGGCTCTCTCACGTGCTTGCAGTCAAATACTGGCTGGGGCTGCAGTCATATGAAGGCTCAACTGGGCTGGGCATCCCACATGCCTCACTTGAGGTGGCGGTTGATTCCAGCCAGCAGCTGGTTGCTCAGCCCAGCTTTCCGGTAGGAGCACCTGCGTGTAACCTATTCATCTTCACCTGCTGACAGTAGTTTAAGGATAGTCGGACTTCTTTTTGTTTAAGGTTTATTTTTGAGAGAGGGAGAGCATGACTGCAGGAGGGGCAGAGAGAGAGGGAGACAGGATCTAAAGCAGGCTCTGTGCTGACAGCAGAGAGCCTGATGCAGGACTCAAACTCACGAACCGTGTGATTATTACCTGAGTCCAAATAGGATGCTTAACCAACTGAGCCACCCAGGCACCCTGGGATCGTTGGACTTCTTACTGCACAGTTGGTTTCCCCCAGAGTGAGTGTCCCAGGAGAGCCAGGCAGGACCATATGTCCATTTCTGTCCTAGTCTCAAAAGGCCCACAGCAGTCTTGGTCATAAACAAACTTTTCAGGCAGATCAACTCTGTGGGAAGAGGACAAAGACCCTATCTCTTGATGGGAGGAGCAGCAAAGAGTCCGTGGACAAGTTTTAAAAGTGTATAGCCATCAATATACTAATGTCCTCTAAACAAAAGGACAATGTGGAAAACTTTTAAATGCTGTAGAATGATTTTATGTTCAACTAGCCAGAGGTGGGAACCAACAACATTCTCATATGCATGAGGAAGTGACCTATTTAGCCTTTGTAAATGTAAAGAGACTTGAGCTTGGTGCTTGATAAGGTAGAAGATGATAAATATCACATAAACAAAAACCAGAGACTTCAGCTTTTCCTGTTTTGGGAATAGAGAGCATTCAGAAATGTGTCTTCTGAAAATGCCGTAATCTTCTATTTTATGGCCCATAGCCATTTATTTCTTAACGCCATTCCTTCTTTTAAAATGTTAAATCTACCCCTTCAGAGAAGTGACTTTCTTTGTAATTATCACAAGGATGCTTTATGTTCTTTTTCACTGAGACCTCACATAAAACCTCTGGTTTAGCAGGTTGTCTCTTATGGGTGTGCATCATAGCTCTTAGTTGACTTAACAGAGACTTTATTTTTTCATTTTTATCTTTTAAATATAATTTATTGTCAAGATGGCTAATATACAGTGTATACAGTGTGCTCTTGGTTTTGGGGGTAGATTCCCGTGAGACTTAACAGATTTTAGACAAAAATGTACTTTTTCTCATACGTAGATTAGTATCTTACCCACTACCAACATTTTTCTGGCAAAGTTGGCTTTTGGTTTCCATTTTTTCTTGTAAGGTTTGCCCACATTTCTTACACTTGTGTGGTTTGTCTTTCACTAGAGGAAGTTTGGAAGTCTTCTCTTGCTTATGTGTGGACCAGGTAGCCAGCTGTTTCCTGGCACAACTTGTATTGATGGTGCCCATGTGCACTTCCTGCCTTCTGCAGGCCCCTCCCTGAGGAGATGGTTCTGGTATTGAGGAGAATAGGCTGTGCTTTCACTAAAGAACTTCACTAAAGAACTTGCCCAGACAGCAAGATGTATCACGGTGCAAGCCTTTCTTGTTCAGCAAATTTGTATTAAGGTTTCAAAATGTTTTTTAATGCTTCCATGCTAGTTGGTTAAACAGCTCCTGCTCTAAACCTCCTGAGTAACATCCCTCTTCCAGAAGGACCCTTCCCTGAGACCCCTACACTACACACACACACACACACACACACACACACACACACGCATGCACAGACACACACGCACAATTCATCTCCTAAAGGGTTAACACGTTCAGCAGGGGTCTTCCAGTACTCCGATCCTCAGTGAGGTCCCCCCATTCTATTTGGTTGGTGTCTTTGTCTATATTATATTGCTGGTTGTTGAGTATTTTCGGTTTCACTCTGATCTTCACTGTATTAGCTGCTGGGGACGCGTAGCTGAGTGGCCCACTTGCTTCATGTGTTCACAGCATGCCCTGCATTTTCCACAGAGGATTAGTGGTGACTGACCAAAATGCAGCTTATAAGAAATAAAACAAGGACAGTAGTAATAGTGCAAGTTAGAACAAAAAGGAAATGTAAGGCAAGATAAAACTAAAGGTAAGATTAGTGCACCTATTTGCTTTGCCAAATAATGCTTTGTAGTGGCCAAAACAAATGAGAAAATGAACAGTATTCAAAATAATTATGGCTTCTTCTCCCTTCCTTCCCTTCCTGTACAATTCAATCTTGAAAACATTAGGTAGGGCACTCCCTTGTTTGGGGGGAGAGCCGAAGTAGCCCAAATCAGGGTGTGTTGTGGCCAGAGTAGGGTAAATAGAGCATCTTTAGGTGGGAGATGACTGCCATGGGAAAGCCAGAGACCAAGTAGGATGCCCATGCCTGGGGAGGTCCAGCTCAGGGTGCAGTATTTGAGCAGAGTGGGGTGGGGGTCGTACCTGCAGGGAGGCAGCTCAGCTTCAGGTGTCAGAGTGAGAAGGTCATCAGCATGGAAGGCTAACCTAGTGTAGGCCTGTGGAGGGTGGCATTCATGGGGGTGGGGGGAGCGTCATGGAGTGTAAGAGCCTGCATAGGGTGAAGGAGGCATTAACACCGTGTGTGTGTGTGTGCGCGCGTGCGTGTAGGGGGTACCCAGCATGGGGAATCAGGGCCTGGCTCCTGTGAGGAGTGCATCAGTACAGGGGGAAATGGTGACTCCATGTGGGGAGCTGAAGCCAATAGGGATAGTGCATGTTGTCACATGGGGTGGCCTGATATGGGGAGCAAGGGCCTGACCAGGGTGAGGTAGACATCCACATGGGGTGGCAGCAGATATAGGGAGTCAGAGCTCAAACAAGGAGTGAAGGGTATGCATACATCAGGACAGTTCTGTGCAGGAAGTTGGGGCCCAGACATGGTGAGGAGGGCTTAAAGTAGGAGTGCCTGAACCCAAGTGGGTCAGGAGGCTTCCACATGGGGCCTGGTAACATGGCGTGGTGACTGGGCGCTCAGGGGGAGTGGGAGGTGCAGCCAGGTGAAGAGTCGGGACACACCTGTGGTGAAGAGTACATTGCTGAGGGAGGTACAGCAGCAGGGGCTGATTTCTTAGAGGGTTTAATGAAATAAGTAAGTACAGTGAAAATCATGGGAGTCAGGTTTCCCAGTCAAGAAATGGCATTACAAGCACAGAAAGGATATTGGATTTCATCTGGAGATAATCCTCACTGCACCAGACTGATGGGGAAAAGCACATGATAAAAATGTTATTTAAAAAATAAGACAGGATTAGGGTGCCTGAGTGGCTCAGTTGGTTAAGAATCCAACTTCAGTTCAAGTCATGCTTACACGGTTCATGAGTTCGAGCCCCACATCAGGCACTGTGCTGGCAGCTCAGAGCCTGGAGCCTGCTTTAGATTCTGTGTCTCCCTCTCTCTGTACCCCTCCCCTGATCATGCTCTGTCTTTCTCTTAAAATAAATAAACATTAAAAATTTTGGGGGGGGGCGGTGCCTAGGTGGCTCAGTTGGTTAAGTGCCTGACTTTGGCTCAGGTTATGATCTTACAGTTTAATGTTTAATAAACATTAAAAAAAATTTTTTTTTAATTTTTTTAAATAAGGGGCACGTGGGTGGCTTAGTCAGTTAAGTGTCTGACTCTTTTTATTTTTTCATTTTTTTTAATGTTTATTTATTTTTGAGAGAGAGAGACAGAGCAGGAGCAGGGGAGGGGTAGAGAGAGAGGGAGTCACAGAATCTAAAGCAGGCTCCAGGCCTTGAGCTGTCAGCACAGAGCCTGACATGGGGCTTGAACTCATGAACCACAAGATCATGACCTGAGCCGAAGTTGGTCACTTAACCAACTGAGCCACCCAGGAGCCCCAGTGTCTGACTCTTAATTTCAGCTCAGGTCATGATCCTCATGGTTTGTGAGATGGAGCACTGACCTTGCAGGGCCTGCTTGTGATTCTCTCCCTCTCTCTCTGTTCGTCTCCTGTGGGCTTTCTCTCTCTCTCTCTCTCTCTCTCTCTCTCTCTCTCAATAAACATTAAAAAAAAAAAATAAGATACAGGGGTGCCTGGTTGACTCAGTTGGTTAAGTGTCTGAATTTGGCTCAGGTCATGATCTCGCCGTTCCTGAGTTCCAGACCCATGTCAAGCTCTATGCTGACAGCTCAGAGCCTGGAGCTTGTTTCAGATTCTGTGTCTCCCTCTCTCTCTCTGCCCCTCCCCTGCTTGTGCTCTGTCTCTCTCTCAAAAATAAATAAACATTTTAAAAAATAATAAAAAAAAGATACAGCGTAAAGAAATGTAGCAGTTTTATTTTCTGAGTGGTCCCATAATGGATGACTTATTTTTTTATTTGTTTGTTTTTATAGATCTTTTGCCATTGAGCATATATTATTTACGAAAGAAAAATTGTAAGGCTAGTAAGACAGCTTATTTTTTGCATGCTGAGGAGTGTCTGTTCTTCAACCAAGAAGGCAGAAAATTCTGTTTTTTTTTAAAAATTTCCATTCTCTTTTTGGCTTTATGATAAGCCCTAGGGAATAGTTAAGCTCCGCCAGTGAATTGTATGTCGCCAGTTCCCAGATGTGGGAGTTTCATTTAAAGATAACATTTCCAGAGATCAAACAAAAAAAGGGGGCGGTGTGATGAGGTTTTAAACTTTCTGTGTTATTAAGTAAGGAAAAAAATTTAACTTCCAACTACAGCTAAAATCATTTTGTAAAACTAAGAGCAATATATTACCAAGAAAAAATAAAGAAGGAAAAGGAGAGATCCTCTTGAAATAAGGGAGTCCTATCAATTAAACAAATGTGAAAGGTGAGGTGACATATGCGCTTCTGAAATAATTCTCAAGAATACACACAGGAACCCTCTGAACTCCATGCGAAGTGAGAACATTGTGAAGTTTGCATAATTTAGTTAGTTAGTTTTTAATTTGGGGGGAAAAGACAGTTGAAACAAATATTTTATCCAGGCTTTTAATTTTAACTGTCATGGATTTATATCAATTTGAAGATTAAATTTCATTCATTGTTGATATCATTTAGCATCATAATTTTATATAAAATAAAAAGCCTATATTTTTGAAATTAGTGAAAACATGCATCCTTGAAAGTAGCACATTACTCCGTGCATTACTCAAAGTAGAATTATTGAATTAGTATTGTTGTATACCTGACTTTAATGTGACATTGTATGTTAATTATACTTCAATAAAAACTTTTTTTTTAAGCAGCACATTATTGTTCATAAAATTTGGTCACTGAGAATTATAGACCTTAAAGTTTTTTAAAATTTCTTTTTGTCTTTTTTTAAGTAGGCCCATGCCCAACGTGAGACTTGAACTCCCACCCCTGAGATCAAGGGTTGCATGCTCTACCAACTGAGCCAGTCAGGGACCCCCCATATCTTAAGATTAAAAAAAAAGATGTTATTTAGTTCAACTCCTTGCCTTCAAGCAAGTAAGATTGCATTGACATTTTCAGATGAGGCAGTTAAGGACCAGAGTATAAGATTTACGTAGAGATTCTGAATTCTAATTGTGACAGTCTGAACATCTTTTATTTGGAGTATTGTCACTCTTAATTTACAAATGACAGGAGAAAATCAAAATAAATTTCCAGATACCAGGTACAATCCCATGACCACTACCACTAAAAGGAAAAGAAAAGAAAAGAAAAGAAAACAAAAGAAAAGAAAAGAAAAGAAAAGGAAAGAAAAGAGAAAAGAAAAGAAAAAAAAGAAAAGAGAGGGGGGAGGGAAGGGAGGGAGGAAGGAAGGAAGGAAGGAAGAAGGAAAGAAAAGGAAAGAAAGAAGAAAGAAAAGAAAAAAGCCAATAAGTTGAAATCAATAGCCCAGATTTTCACCAGTGGTATTTAAGGTCTTATGGAATTATAAGATGCACAACTGTAATGGTACAAAGGACTGTAAAAGGAAAAATTTGTAGATGGCTTATTATTGACTGTCATTTTTATTACTTAGGGGGAAAGACTTAATTTCCCAATTCAAGTTGCTTTGCATTTATTATAACCTTAAAGTAGATAATGCATCTACTTTCAATTCAGAAAATTAAAACATTTTCATTTCATTCTTTTTGTAACTGCCAAGCAAAACATTAGGAGTACTTCTAAAGAATTGTAAAGTTTATAGCAACACTGTAGCAGAAGGATAAATGTGATAGAGGTCTTTAAATATTTTTTTTCCACGTTTTTTTATTTATTTTTGGGACAGAGAGAGACAGAGTATGAACGGGGGAGGGGCAGAGAGAGAGGGAGACACAGAATCGGAAACAGGCTCCAGGCTCCGAGCCATCAGCCCAGAGCCTGACGCGGGGCTCGAACTCACGGACCGCGAGATCGTGACCTGGCTGAAGTCGGACGCTTAACCGACTGGGCCACCCAGGCGCCCCGATAGAGGTCTTTAAAATCAAAATCAGTAATAGAAACAGTAACAGAAATAGAAATTGATGCTAGTGCAATGTTAATTTGGCATTTTTTCAAAACATAAATCTAACTTATTAAATCTTTTATATATATATATACACACACACACACACACACACACACACACACACACACTGTCAATTTGGTTTCCATACAACACCCAGTGCTCATCCCAACAGGTGCCCTCCTCAATGCCCATCACCCACTTTCCCCTCTTCCCCACCCCCCATCAACCCTCAATTTGTTCCCAGTATTTGAGAGTCTCTTATGGTTTGCCTCCTTCCCTCTCTGTAACTTTTTTCCCCCCTTCCCCTCCCCGCTGGTCTTCTGTTAAGTTTCTTAGGATCCACATAGGAGTGAAAACATACAGTATCTGTCTTTCTCTGCCTGACTTATTTCACTTAGCATAATACTCTCCAGTTCCATCCATGTTGCTACAAATGGCCAGATTTCATTCTCTCTCATTGCCAAGTAGTATTCCATTATATATGCAAACCACATCTTTTTTATTTATTCGTCGATTGATGGACATTAACTTATTAAATCTTAGACGTATTTATTGGATTAAGGGATATTGAAGAAGCAGTATACTAAAAACTGAGATGCAATATCAGAATTGTAGATATTTGTACTTGGGTAGAATGTTCTTTAATGAAAATATCCATGATCATATTTAGCGTAGAAGTTATCAAAAGGACACTGAAAAAAGTCATGATTCTGTTATGAAATATTTCAAACATACAAGAAGTAGAAAAAAAAAATGTAATGTACTCCCATATTCCCATCACCCAGATTTAACAGTTTTCAATATCTTGGCACATTTGCTTTATTATTTTTTTCCTTAAACTAAAAGTCCTTCACAACATGTCATTTCACCTTTATGTAGTTTGTGTCTCTAAAAAATTAACCATGATGACATTATCATATTGATCAAAATTAAAAATAAATCTTTTGTCACCATCATAAATAATAGTCCATAAATCAGAAATTTCAGATTAATTCACAAATGTCTCTAGAGTTGACCTTGTTCTAATCAAGACTTAAACAGTGTCCATTTATTACAAATGATTGTTAATCACTTTAGGTCCTTTTTTAAAAAAAATTATTAACATCTTACTAGTATAGTACATTTGTCATGATTAATGAACCAAATTGATAACATTATTATTACCTAAAATCTATGCTTAGATTTTCTTAGTTTTTACCCAGTGTCCTTTTTCTGTTCTGGGATCCCATCCAGGATCTCACAGTACATTTAATTATCATCTCTCCTCATGCTCCTCTTGCCCGTGACAGTTTCTCAGAGTTTCCTTGTTTTTGATGACCTTGATATTTTTGAGGATTACCAGTTACTTTGTAGAGTCCCTCAACTCTCATGAGATTTTTTTTCTCATGATTAGATAGACTTGGGTTATTGATTTTTGGGAGGAAGACCACAGAGGTAAAGTGTCATTCTCATCACATCACATCAAGGGTATATATTATCAACATGACTTACTACTGTTGATACTGCCCTTCATCCCCTACCTGAGGCAATGTCATCATGTTTCTCTACTGTAAAGTTACTCCCCCCCCCCATTCTCCATAATATAAACTTTGGGAGGAAGTTACTATGTGAGGCCAGTGCTGAAGGCATGGAGAATTATGCTCCATCTTTTTGATAATTCCATAAATTACTTGAAATTTTTGTGAATGGAAGATTTGTCTGTTCTTCCCCATTTATTTACTCAATTATTCATTATTCAGCAATTTACTTAGTGATTCAGACATTTATTTGCATCAGTGAGGATGTATAGGTATTTATACTTCGGATTATAATCCAAAACTACTTTGTTTTGTTGCTCAAACTGTTCCAGCTTATCAG
Source organism: Herpailurus yagouaroundi (assembly GCF_014898765.1). NCBI lineage: Eukaryota > Metazoa > Chordata > Mammalia > Carnivora > Felidae > Herpailurus > Herpailurus yagouaroundi. Next base: position 21,409,547 of record NW_024412416.1, on the reverse strand, counting down.
AGGGGCACTTTGGGTTGGCTCCTGTGTCTCTGATATACCCCGTCTTTTTTGTTTGTTTTCCTCCCACACCTGCTTACTTTCTGGTACTGTAAGATGTTCCAGACTCATCATCTGTATTCCCTGCCCTAGCCTAGAACCAGACATTTCTCCAAGGAGCCCTGGTTCATTTTACTAGAGAATGGTATTAGAAACCAAGATCTGAGCTCTGTATGTGCTTGTTGCTACTAGAGTGTCACTGTTTCTTGGCCTTTTGAGCTAACAGCAAGGGTATATATGTGTATATATACCTATATCTATAGATATTTCTCTATATAACCAGATAGAACTTACAAGATTTATATGTAGCATACTCATGAACTCATGAGTTTATACTGATGTTTCCAACTCTAACCCATTATTACTACATGGATCACTGTAGCCTTCTTTGTTCATAACTGCCCATTCCAACAGTGAGAAACTTGGCTCCCACCATCTGCTATCCATTTATTTAATTGTTCAGTTTCAGTATGGATATATAATGGCTGTATTTGTTTCCTAGGGATGCTATAATAAATCACCATAAACTTGGTGGCTTAAAACCGCAGAAATTTATCTTCTTAGAAAGTTCTAGAGCCTAGAGTCCAAAATCAATAGGAAGAAATATGGAAGAAGAAAAAGAACAAAACAGTGTAGATCATAAGAGAGAGATGTAGAACATGGTCAAAGGTTTTATCAGAGTATAGTTGGAATCCCGGAAAAAGAGGAGAAGAAAACATAAGTAATAATTGAAGAAATAGTCTACAAGTGCATTACCAATCTGAAATAAGACATCAACCGACAAATTCAGGAAGCTCAGCAACCCCAAGTAGGGCAAATTCAAAAAATAGTACCTAAGCACACTATGATCAAGCTGAAAGCCAAAATGAAGAGAAAAATCTTAAAAGCAATCAGAGGGGGAAAAAAAAGACAACAGAAATGATGAAATAACATAATATGTAATGACATTTTTTTAACATACAAAACCCCCTGCCAATGTAGAATTCTAATTGTAGCTGAGTTAACAGAGGCCAGGTTTATCCCTTTGCCTCAAACAAACAAAAAATCTGACATTAGACAGCACAACTCATTGATTCATGAGAGAAGGGAAACAAGATGAGCCCTGCAGTTTTCCAGCTTACTGGCTGGAGAGAGTTTCCAGGCTGCAGTATAGGAAGGGGGAATCCAAGTGAAGGTTAGCAGTCTCCCTGAGTTGAGGAGATAGAAGTTGAAGTCTGGGGAGGCCATGGGGATTGAGTTTGCAGTATAAAGTACAGGAAGAGAGAGCTCCAGAGAGAGTTTTCCAGAGATCTGCAGTACTTCTCAAGTCTTCATCTGAGTATTGAACAGTGCATGTGAGGAAGCTACCTGAGCCTGGGAGTAGAACCCTTTGAAAGCATCAGAATAATCCTTATGCCAGTTGGGCCAGTTTGTGTTCTTACCCACTGTAGTGGAAGTTCTTGTAATTTACGGGGTGTTGGGTAGAGTATTTAGAAGGGTTTTGCCTTATCAGTGAGGAAAATCAGTCCTAGATTCAAGGCTGCTCTGGTCCTTCAGTAAGTGAATGGGTAAATAAGTTGGTACATCCGAACAGTGGATTATTTTCAACACTGAAAAAAAGTAAGCTATCAAGCCATGAAAAGTCATGGAGGAATCTTAAGTACATATTACTAGTGAAAGAAACCAGTCTGAGAAGGCTACGTACTGTGTGTGCCATTCTGGAAAAGGCAAAACTGGAGACAGTAAAAAGATCAGCGGTTCAAAGCGCGGGTCGGGGGGAGAGGAGAGAAAGGATGAATAAACAGAGCACAGAGGATTTTTAGGGCAGTGAAAGTACCTTGTGTGATACTGCAGTGATGGGTACATGTCATACATTTGTCCAAACCTGTAGAATGTACAATACCAAAAGTGACCCTATGGTGAACTGCACTTTGGGTGATAATGCTGTCAGTATAGGTTCATCAGTTGTAACAAATGTACCACTCTGGTGGGGTGTGTTGATAATGATGGGAGCTATGCATGCATGTGGTCAGGGGTTATATGAATAGGAAATCTCTGTACCTTTGCTCACTTTCGTGAACGTAAAACTGCTTTTAAAAAGATAGTTTAAGACAAAACAAAACGCTGTCATTCTAGAATTCTGAACTTGATGAAAATATCCTTCAACAATGAAAGTGAAATGGAAACATCTTAAACGAAAATGAGAGGATTCCTGTCCAGTAGACCTGCGCTATAAGAAATACTAAGGAAGTATTCAGGATGTATATTTAGTATTCATCCCTTCAGGATGAAGGGAAATAATACCAGATGAAAATTCAGATCTTTACAATGATCGAAGAGTACTAGACATGGTAAATTTGTAGGTTAAAATAACAACTTTTTTCTTACCTTAAATTATCTAAGAGACAATTGACTTGAAGTTTTTTAAATGTAGAGTTTATAACAGAATAAATAAGTGTAAAGGTCGGGAATTGGGCAAATGGAAGTATCCTGTTGTAAGTTTCGTATATGTGCATTGGTGGACTAATAAGATTAAAATATGAATTGTAAACTCTAGAACAATCATTAAGAAAATTAAACAAGGGAAAACTAAAATATAACATAAAATAAAAAGTACAAAAATACATGTTTTTTTTTCCAAGTTTTATTTAAATTACAGTTAACATACAGTGTAATCTTACTTTCAGGTGTAGAATTTAGTGATGTAGCACTTAGAACACCCAGTGCTCATCACAAGGGCCCTCCTAATCCCCATCACCTAGTTAACCCATCCCCCTCCCCCTCCCCTCTGGTAGCCATCAGTTTGTTTTCTGTAGTTACGAATTTGTTTCTTGGGGTCGCCTGGGTGGCTCATTCCATTGAGTGACTGACTCTTGATTTCTGCTTAGGTCATGATCCCAGGGTTGTGGGATTGAGCCCGGCGTCTGGCTCCGTACTGAATGTGGCACCTGTTTAAGATTCTTTCTCCCTCTGCCCCTCTCCCCCACATGCTTGCTCGCTCTCTCTCTCTCTCTCTCTGTCTCAAATAAAAATTTTTAAAAAATTGGGGGGACAGCACTTGGATGGCTCAGTTGATTGAGCATCTGACTTTGGCTCAGGTCATGATCTCACACGGTTCATGATTTCTAGCCCCGCGCTGGGCTGTCTGCTGTCAATGAAGAGCCCGCTTCAGATCCTCTGCCCCCCTCTCTCTCTGCACTTCCCCCACTCATGCTCTCTCTGTCAAAAAATAAATAAACATTAAAAAAATTTTTTTGTAAGAGCCTGTTTCTTGGTTTTCCTCCCCCCCCCAAAATGCATGTTCAACCAATAGAAGTCAAGAAAGAAAGAATGAAGTATTAATGAGACAAAAAAATAAGATGGTAAACAAATTCAACTGTATGAATGTTAATTAAATGTAAATGGATTAAACATTAATTAAAATGCAAAGTTTATATATCTGGATTTTTAAAAACCCCATACATTTAAAAAAATCTATACATCTGCAGATGAAATTAAGAAAACCGTTCCATTTATAATAGCATCAAAAGAGGAAAATACTTAGGAATCAATTGAACAAGGGAACTGCAGAAATTGTACTGGAGCCTGTTTCAGATTCTGTGTCTGCCTCTCTCTCTACCCCTCCCCCACTCACTCTCTGTCTCTTTCTTCTTCAAAAATAAACATTAAAATTTTTTTTTTAATTTTTTTTTCAACGTTTATTTATTTTGGGGACAGAGAGAGACAGAGCATGAATGGGGGAGGGGCAGAGAGAGAGGGAGACACAGAATCGGAAACAGGCTCCAGGCTCTGAGCCATCAGCCCAGAGCCTGACGCGGGGCTCGAACTCAGGGACCGCGAGATCGTGACCTGGCTGAAGTCGGACGCTTAACCGACTG